>NC_142936.1:31816364-31826364 GCF_046866305.1 Octopus bimaculoides | reverse complement strand
ACCTCTATTGCACACCACATCTGATGCTTCTTATGTCCAACTTAAACTTTGTTGTGCATGCACCCTGACATACATCCAGCAGGGCATACAAGCTTCATTTCTTACAAGCCTATGCATGTCCTCAACAGTTACAACCCATGTTTCACTACTGTGTAGGATGGCTGTTCGCACACAAGCTTCATACAGTCTGCCTTTTACTCTGAGTGAGAGGACCTTTGCTACCAGCAGAGGTAGGAGCTCTCTGAACTTTGCCCAGCCTATTCTTATTCTAGCAGCTACACTTTCAGCGCACCCTCCTCTGCTACTGACATGGTCACCTAGATAACAGAAGCTATGAACTACTTCTAGTTTTACTGCCTAGCATGTGATAGAATCTATTTTCTGTACATTTTTGGTGTTTACTGTAAGTGCACATCTTCCACACACAAAAACTAACTTCCCTGTTAACCTTCCTCTGATTGCTGCACCTCTTACATGTCCAAAGCTTACACCGGGTACATCTTATGGAGTTTCTAACCATACCTTTTCTACAGATTGAGCAGGGCCGTCTACCTGAAAGAATTTGTGAATTGTCCACCTTCCTACTAATAAAGACTTTTGTTTTTGATAGGTTAACTCTAAGGCCCTTCAATTCTAGACCTTGCTTCTATACCTAAAACTTCTCTAGTTCTGGTAGTGACTCAGCTATAAGAACAAGGTCGTCAGCATAGAGGAGTTCCCACAGGCAGCCTGTTTTAAGTTCCTCTGTTATTGCCTGAAGGACTCTGATAAACCAGAAAGGGGCTGAGCACCGATCCTTGGTGAAGCCCTACTTGTACCCGGAATTCTGAACTGTACTAATTGCCAACCCTCACCATACTGGTAGCATCCCTGTACATGGCTTGTACAGCTCTCACCAACCACTTGTCTATCCCTAGTTTCCACATTGACCACCAGATAAGGGATTAGGGGACCCTGTCAAAGGTTTTCTCCAAGTCAACAAAAGCCATGTGTAGGGGTTTATCTTTGGCTGTGTATTTCTCTTGCAGCTGCCTTACTAGAAATATAGCATCAGTGGTGCTTCTTCCTGGCACAAACCCAAACTGCTTCTCATCTAAACTAACTCTCTCACTACTTAGTTGGGCTATGACCCTCTCCATGACTTTCACCACCTGATCTGACAACTTGATACCTCTGTAATTATTTCTATCTAAAGTGTCACCTTTACCTTTCTAACAGTTGACTATGGTGCTACTACACCAGTCGTTGTGTATCACCTGGTTAACTATATGGATGACTAGACCACAGCCTACACCGCCAAATATTTTAAGTGTCGCAGCAGTGATTCATGATGGACAATTACTGATGAGCCGGAAGCTTTTCCTGTCTACCAAGGTACTGTCAATGCAGATAGCTGGTTGGGTTAACATTTGGGAGATTCTCTTTTTTCCATTCATTTTCTTGATTTAGCAACCTTTCATACTGGCGTTTCCAAGTCTCTTTTTTTGCAGTTTCATTAAATGCAAGTGAGTCATCAGCTATGCGAACACATTTCTCTCCCATAACATCGCAATTCTCTCTCACACACTGTCTTGCAATTCGAAACACTTCAAGTCTCTGGTCCTCAAATCTCTTTTCTGCTTCACCTCTGGCTAAGTAAACTTGTCTCCTAGCTTCCCTTCTGGCTATCTGATACAGTTCCCTACTACCACCACACTTCCAGTCCTGTTTCTTGTTCCTAATGGGCCTGTCAACTACATTGTTCCACCACTATGTCACCTTAGGTCGAGAGGGGACTTTGCACAAGCCACAGATCTGATCAGTAGCCCTTAACAGGTTGTCCTGTAGGAACTTCCATTTATCCTTCTCTATTTCATCAAAAGCGTCAAGTAATACATCTCTAAACCTCTCCATTCAGAGGATCCTTAAGCTTCCAGACCCTTCTTTTCCATGCTGGTCATCTTCTGGGCATCCATTTAGCCCTGATCCTGAAGTCAATAACTACTAACCTATATTGTAGGGTGCATTTTTCACCAGGAAAAGTTTTGGCATTTATAAGTAGCCATCTTTCTCATTTCCTGGTGAGAATATAATCAATCTGACTAATGTGCCCACCAGACTGGTAGGTGAACAGGTGACTGGCAAGTTTCCTGAAGTTAGTATTACAGATTTTAAGATCATTTGCATCACAGAACTCCAGCAACCTGGTTCCCTCTTCATTGCAGGAACCAAATCTATTGATGGAAGATCCCTGGATGTTGTTTAACATGCCCATTGAAGTCACCAGCCACAAAGAGAAGGTCCTTGTCATTCATCAACAAGGTAGTCTGCAAGAGAGTGTCATAAAATCAGTCTTTCTATTCATCAAATAGACGTGGCTGACAGGCATAGGCCAAGATAATGGTTGCAATTCCATGTTGCAGCACTAGTCTAAGCTTACATATTCTATCACAGATTCTGACTACCTCGATTACTTTATCAACTCATTTCTCAGCAACATATACACACACATATACATACATACATACATACACACATATATATATATATATATATATATATATATATATATATATATAAATAAATACAGACACACACACACATACATACATATATATATTTCAAATGGATGTTTTATAAAACTATTCCACACATACAATAACAGCCATACCAACAATCCAATATACCTCCATCATCAGCTGCCCCATGGATATCACTATGGTTTCGACACCTGGGCAGTACCTTTCAATCCGCCAGTGTCACACACACATATACACATATCAATAATAAAATATTTATGTTTATATATATATATATATATATATATATATATATATATATATATATATATATATATATTGATAGAAATGGCAAGACAACAAAAGAATGAAAGAGACCACGATATTATGTAAATAGAGGAATTTATCTGTAAATGTGACAATTATTCGGTAGCCATGATAAAACTTTATATATATAAACATAAATACTTTATTATTAAAGCTTCAAAACATCACAAAAAACTGCTGTTCAGAGTTTCACGTTCCCATTCGTCGGACAATTGCCAACTGTCCGACGAATGGGAACATGAAACTCTGAGTATCAGTTCTTTTGTGATATTTTTGTGATGTTTGGGAAGCTTTAATAATAAAGCATATTACTCTACCTCCAGTATTTGAGTACTATTTTTTCTACCTTGTTTCACATTTATGTGCTCACTCTGATATATATATATCCAAGAAGAGCTTTCTCTGCATGTATTATGTGTTTACTGAAAATATTATTATTTTCTGATTCAGTATTTTATTTTCTTTCTTTGACACAAGCCACACGTTTGTATAAAAAGGACTATAATCTATTGACTCAATATCTGAATATGGATGATGTTTGTCAGAACCTCTAGCTAGTCGCTTGTTGTGCTAAAAATAGCAACCAATTTCTCAAGTCACACTCAAACATCTTAATGTAGTTTTAGATACACTTAAATGCAAAATAAGCTAGACAATGAAACATTTTGATTTGATTAGAGTTGATTTATGATTAAACAACAAAAATAATAATGGTTTTAGGATAAGCATGAACGTCATAACTTTCTATAAATGTTTACGGTGAGACGGGGATAATCTTTCTTATTGGCGGACTTTCGGAATAGCTATCCCGACCTTGTTGGAGAAGGGCCCAGGAATAGATGGTTGTTTTCTTTTGTGAAAGAATTTTCTTATCCAAAAAATTTAATACGCCTCCACACACAATATTACTCTTTTCAGGTAAATAGTACAAAATACCTTACTTTCTAGTCCCCACCTTAAGAACAAATTCACAGGCTTTTACGCATGTGTGGAGGAAAATAAACACTATTATGATTTCAGAACATAATCATTAGATACACAATATCAGTAGAATTAAATCAATAACAATCATTGAGTCAGAAAGTGAGACATATTTCAAGGAGGAAGGATTAACATTTCAAGCTGGAGAATAAACTACATATATTGTTCAGTACTATATTATATGGCGAAGGAATGACTATTATATATATTTATATATACTAACGTATAGTGTAAGCATTACTTTAGCATAGTGATCGACTACATTTTATTAATATAATAACTGTATCTCTGTTCATGTGTTCGGCCATTTCATTAAAATGTTAGTTTTCACGTACGTCGTTAGATGGGGGCGAGTTGCAAGGGCACTTTTTGAGATTGATCTCAAAAAGTGCCCTTGCAACTCGCCCCCATCTAAATAATTGCTAGTTAAAAAAAATAGTTTAGCTTAGGATTTTAAGGAGCTTGATTAAAATGGCTTGAAGTGCAACAAAATATCACAAGTCACCAGATACAAGCAACCAATCTAGCTAATTTAACTGACTCGTAACTAAGTAGACAAATTAGCCGGTTATTATTATCAAATTTTAAAAAGAAAAGAAAATTCATCAGTTTGTTTCATTTTTTCGATCGCAAAATGCTCTGGACCCACGTTAAAATAGGTACAACAATCTAATCAGATGAAAATATGTCGAGTTAGATTTTTTTTCTCTCTCTCTCTTTTACCCTAACTTTGAAGCTCGACTAGAAATCGTGACGAAGTGTAAACAAGATTTGATAAAACCACTTGAAACAAGAAAGGAACCTGTTAAAATAGTCTCCGTTGGTAACAAACCTGTAAATGTTAGTGGTGAGGAGGAGGTAAGTGAAAGATGATCTATTTTTACCGGATACTTTATGTAACAGTTTACCAACCATATTCGGAGGAAGCGAAAATTCATTTATACCCTTAACTCCATCACATCGGATACATTCTGCTTCATAAGATTGGAACACAAAAATAAACACAGCTTATTAAATATAAAGAAAAGATTTGTTAATATTCTCCGCCTCATCTAATAATATGACGATTTTAGGATAAGTTCAGTTGTCATTAAATTTGTATTAAACATTTGGCGTATTTATTAATGGAAAGAGAGAGCAAATAGAAAAACAAGCAGTGGCATATCTTTGTTTCTTACATCCATGTTAGATATCAGATCACCTCAATAAAGTGTTAAACAATAACGATCACTGGCTATATCAAAAACGGAAATAGATTAGAGACTAAATTATGTTTGGAATGCTGAGAAGTAAAAATGTGAAAGGAAGAGCAAATAAAATATAATCATAAGGGACACACACGAGAGAATATAAACAGAAAATATATAAACACAATCAGCTGTATAAAAATAAACATATAAACACATGAACAGAGATACAGTTATTATATTAATAAAATGTAGTCGATCACTATGCTAAAGTAATGCATGGCATTAAAATACAGGTGTGGTTATGTTTAACAACAGGTATGAAAGAGAGGAGATATGCAATACCTACCAAAATAGAAGATGAATTGAGCATAACCAAACTATAGCCCATCGCGGTTTCTCCCATATTAATAAACTCTGTAATCTCAAAATCCATCCTTCCCATGGACTGAGAATGGCTTCCAGTAAGCCTTCTCGTTTAGTGTCAGAGTCCATGGCACGTTCAGAGAATGAACGACGCGTCGACTGAGAAAAGAACAACACCCAAGAGGAGGCACATCATTTTCTCCCGAGCAGTTTAGATATGACGTCATTAAATTCGTGGTGTAATCGGCAAACATCGGCCTTTTACGGGTTTCTATTGCACCGAAAGTTGAACGTACTGGTTTGTCAACAGAAAGTTTTCTTCCTCTTTGCTAATAATGACATTGAATTTAGTCAGAAACTTTAATTGGAAATATTGTGCTTTTCTTGAAGATCCCTTAAAATTAGTCAAAATTAATTATTGGGAAGGTGGGGTGTTAATTCCCTTTACTTACATCAATTAAAACTCTTCAAACACCTTTGTTTTGTACCTATTCAGAAGCCAATATTTTAGTTTAATTAAAATAAACATACCAATTGCACGCATTTTCTCATTTCAGTATTGATAAGAACTGACAGAGGAAGAAAATATACATAGAAAATAGTATGACTGACTAAGCACTGTATTACACATAACAACGTGTGAAGCATGGCTTGAGAGCAGCGTGGAGTTAGACATATGTAGTATGAAGGGAAAATTAGGAAAAAGGAGAATTGAGGCTTTCTTACCTGTTGGTTTGGAGGGAGCGTTCTCTCACCACCCATATGATCATTTTCTTCTGTTGGTCGTACACACACATCTTGACTTCACGCTGTCCAACTTCACTCTGCTCTCTTCCTGACCCCACCGCACGTGCTCGTTTGAGCACTTCCGTCCTCAGGGACTTCCAACAGGGCCTACCCACTCTCCCACTGCTGCCTTCACCACAGCTTCAGCTCAATACCACATGCCTCACTGATCTAACAATCACTATCACATCCTTTTCGTAGTCTTCCAGTCACTTAGGTGGATGACACTCTCTTTGGAATCGTCGCAAGGATGTGGTGCCAGTCTCTCCCTCTCTTTGTTATTCATCACTGGAAGAGCTCATGACCCTCCTGACATCTAGGACGTGACGCAGCATTCCTTCCACTGACATGTTGTTACGTGAGTTTACTGCTGTCGCCTTTCCTTTCCCCCACTGAGTTGTACATCGCACATCAGTGGGTTTCACCCACACTTCTTCCCTGATTTGAACAATTACTGACATTTCTTCTTCCCCAAAGGGTCATGGTTCCATGCTCAGGTGTCTCCATTCATATCTATACACAGTCTTTTGTGGGACCATCTCCCCAGCCTGTCCTGACCTTGGCAACATATTGTGCCAGAAACTGCTTCGATTGGGGAAATCTTCCCTCTCTCAGCAATGGCTTGGATTGTACAATGGTGATGCTTCACAATCCCATTCCTGCCAGGCCTATATGCTACTCTGAAGAGACTGGTATTCCATTGGTTGAACATTTCTTTCAATTGTGCTGAGCGAAACACTGTGCTGTTGTCCATCAACAGCTCATCGACTGGCCGCCTCTCCAGGAATTCTGCATTTGGGACCTCTACAGTTTCAGCTGCAGCTCCTGTCCTAATTTCCTTCCATATTGTCATTCTTCCTGGCCCACAGTCAACCACTGAGATGTACTGCCTTCCCAGATAATGAGCCATATCTATCACCAATCTCTTCCAATCTTCTCCAACCTGAATCCTTTCTGCCTCATGCACACTCGGTGTGGGGTCTATAGACTGGCATCTGTTGCAGCACTGCAACACTTTCCCTGGTAACATTAGGGTCCACTTTCTTGGCCAGGAACATGCTGTGCAACCTCCTCAGCTCTGAGCCCGCCAAGTGACACGCTGCATCCACCACACTCTGTACATCCCCTGCCACCACTAACCAGGGCTTTTTCACCCTGGTTAGCACACCTGCCTTATTCTTTTCTGAAGGCACAAACACTACCTGTAGTTTCAAGCCAAACTCAGTGGCCGGCTCTCTGAGGATTCCTAACCACCACTTCACAATCATTTCTGCGTCTCCTTTTGTGTGGACTCTCTTTTGATTGCTGATCACTGATGCCACCCATCCTCTTACTGTGGCCTAATCAGTTCAAATTTCCAATACGTGGAGCCCCCATCTCAGTGCCAAGTTCATGCCCTTTAGTACAGCATCCAATTCAGCCACATTGATGTGGCTGCAATCATCCTTTTTTCTGAGCCACGCTGCATCTTTCACCTCTACACCCCCCACTTCTAGGATGACTTCTATTGTGATGCTACTTGCATCACACCAAACAACTCCCTTTTTTGTTTCGGGCACATTCCAGCTCCCCCTACCTGGATCCTCCGCACTCACTCTCTCCAAAACGTCTTGCATCATGGCAGTTGTCTTCTCCCCAACTTTGTCACTCCACTTTACTTCTTTGGCATGCCTCTTGATGAAGCTACATGCTTCCAGAGCCATCTTGCAATTGGGTAGTGTCCTACCAGCTCTTCACACACTGAGAAGAGTTCTTGCCTACTCATATCATTGCTCAGGGCCGGAATCTCATTTCCTCAGCGAAAAACAAGCCTGCCCATTTTATCTCTTTCAATCTTGAGCCTCAGTGCAGCATCTCCTTCTATAGCCTCTGGTAGTTTAGCAGTCAGCCCAAACTTCTTCAGATGATCTACAGTTTCCTCTGCTGTCACTACACTCACATCTACAAGGATGTCATCAATATATGAATTAGTTGCTTGCTCCACCTCAGCCACTTTCCCCAAGACTTTCTTTAGGACCTTTGCCATAACTTTTCATACCAAACTCAAGCCGAACCCCAACTGAGTCAAGCAGTGAGTTCTACCCTTATACCTCACCAACTGGTACTTCCACAGTTTCTTGGACACATGGAGTTGCAGATAGGCCGACTTCAGGTCGACGATTGTAGTTGCTCCTGTCACGCGCCTCTAAACCCACAAAGTTTCCTCACAGACGTCTGCTGCCTCACCACTCATATGGCATGACGTGCTCATTCAGTTCACGAAAATCGAGTACTGGTCGAACCTTGTTCGTCATGGGCTGGACCACAGTCATTAAGGGCAACACACCATTTTTCTCTACTGCTTTCCATGGCCTCAAAATACTCTCCTCTATCCATCACTCCACCTCCCTCTTGAATTCATTCCTGGCTCCTCTTTTGAAGGGGTGTTCATAACAGCTCATCCTGTTTCCTTGTCTTCAATGTCACACACGTTTCTACATGCGTTCCACCACTCTCGTAGCCTTCCTACACCTCTCCATACTCATAGCACGCAGCACATCAGTTGCCGAATTCCACTCCCAGCTGGACAATCACATCCATTCCCACCACTCCGTCCACAATCACCTGAACCTTCACTACCAACCCTTGTACTATCAATTGTATTCTGCTCTCCCCTCTGCACCTGACTTTCCTGCTCAGATTTGGGTTACCGCCCCAGCTAGGTACCACATTTACAGTCACCAGTGTTGTAGTGAAACCAGTATTCACAAGGGCTCAAACCTCTCTCGACCCCACCTGAAAGTTTATTATTGGCAGTGACCGTGAGTATGCCTCTAATTAGTTGACGGGGTAGCTACTGGTGTAGAAGCTACCCTCCATCCATTTCCTTGTTTGCACTGGTTAGCAATGTGCCCAGGCTGGTCACACCGGTAGTACACCACTTTCAGTTTTGGTGCCATGCAGTCTCTGACTATATGAGGACCCCGACACCTGAAACATGGTCCCTTCATCGTTCGCCTAGCTTCTCACGCCTCATTCTTCTGGTTAGTTTCCATTCGTCTCTTTGTTGTTTTTATCTCCATCATCATACAAACTACATCGCATGTGTTGTTCTGAGTCACGACACGAGTTCGCTCTATCAACTCATTCACTGGCAAACTTATTCAGATGTGATTGGCAAATCCAGTCACAAAGGCCAACCTCACAACACTCTCTATTGCCTCACAGGAAATCCCTGCTAAAGCCACCAATCTCCTAATCTCACTCAAATAGTCATCGACCTGTTCTCCAGTCCACCTCATGCTTCCAAGCTTACTATACGCCTTAAAGGCTCCCTCTGTGTAAGTAACTTTCAATCATTTCTCGATCTTTAAGATCTTTTGCTGATCGTCTTCCAACATCTCGAGATAAAGGTTCAACACACTACCTTCTAAATACAAAGGTAGGAGGCTGGCTATGTCTTGTATCCCTGCAATTTTGCTACCAGCTTCACCTTCTTTATCCAGGCCACCACGTCGCCTTGGCCAGAGAATGGTTTCAACATGTTGCTGAGTCTAATTTTTGATGCCATATTTTACCGTGAATAGTAATTTTTTTGACGCTATGCAATGAGCCAAATTAGCTTGTGGTATGAAGGGGAAATTAAGAAAAAAGAGAATTTCTGTTGATTTGGAGGGAGTGTTCTCTCACCACCCACATGGTCTTTTTCTTCTGTTGGTCGTACATACACGTCTTGACTTCATGCTGTCTGGCTGCACTCTGCCCCCTTCCTGTCCCTGCTGCGCATGCTCTCTTGAATACTTCCGTCCTCAGGGACTCCAAACAGGGCCTACCTACTCTCCCGCTTCCACCTTCACCACAACTTCAGCTCAATTC
>NC_142936.1:31786364-31811364 GCF_046866305.1 Octopus bimaculoides | reverse complement strand
TATCCTGCCTTATTTAGTGCTGCATTATAGAAATTAGCTTCATTATTAAATACCCTATTGTTAGCAGATAATTTGGAGAGTCTTAAAGATATATTTTTTACTAGATTCTCTATTATAGCCCTAGGATGGTTACTTGATTTACTTATATACTGTAGGTTTGTTAGGGGTTTGTGGTATGGTCTATATGTTTTATTCTTAATATCTAATGTTACGTCTAGGAAATTTGCTACTGAGACATCATCTTTGTAAACTATACCCATCCCCATTCTGCTGAAAAATCTGGCCAGCCTACCCTTAATTCTCTGTAGTTCCTGGTTTGAGCAATTCCTAACATATAACAGGCAGTCGTCTCTATACAAACCCCCCCTAACCCTAGGGAATTGATCATTTAATTCATAAAGGATAAATGATCCCACCATATCAGCTATTTGGGCTGAGTCGGAACTTCCCATGGCAACATCAAATGCGCCAGGGGTATCTTTCCTTACCCATATCTTATCTTTAAAGCTAATAAACGATTTCCTTGCTGCTGTTATAACTTTAAATTCTTCTTTAGTAAGGCCTGCTTTTTTATGGAAGAACCACATTGCCTTGTTTAGTACTATTGGGTTAATTGATCTATAAAAGTTAGCTATATCAAATTGGATAAATTTTGTTTCTTCTTTATGCTCAATTGATCTAAACCAATTAATTACTTGGTCTGTACTAGACCATAATTCTAACTTTAACTTAGTGGTTATTGTGGGTAGATAGTTATTTATAATGTTCTTGCTTAATATTCCTATGTCCGATCTCGTTGGGCATATGAGTCTTAGTGATGGCTGTGTCCAGAAATTTACTTTATGGTCCTTGAGTATAAATCTTGGTTCTTTTGGTACCAACGGTTCTGTCCTATCGGTCAAGTTATACTTTTCCATTATTTCTTTAGTTTCTATGTTAGCTTCCTTAAGTACTTTCCAGTTTGCTATTTTATAATTCTTCTCAATTTCCTTCTGCAGTAGGTTGTTGTAGTTCTGTTTAGTCAATTTATATATGTTCCCTGTTTTATCTGATTTTATATATGTGTATGTATGTGTATGTGTGTTGTATTTGTATGTATGTCTGTATGTGTGTATGTGTATGTGTGTGTATATATATATATATATATATATATATATGTATGTATGTATATGTATATACATATATGTATGTATATGTGTGTGTGTATGTATATATGGATAAGTATACGGGTAAAGTGTATGTATGCATATGTATACGGGTAAAGGAACGGGTAATATAGTATAGTAAAGAGAAATAAACAAAATAATTAATTAATCTAGTGGAAATCCACAGGAGAGCAATAAAAATAGAAAATTAAGGATGTAAAAATGTTTACGAAAAAGTGGAAAATGTGGATTTCTATAGATGCAACACACACACACACACTCAAAAAACTCAGCTATACTATAGTTATAGATAAGGAAAAAATGGATGAAAACATTCAATCTTTCACTGGTTCCACTGTTCAATATCCAATCTTGCATAGAAAACCTTACAAATCACATAGCTATATATTAAATTTATAAAAATGAATAGAAAATGGAGATATATATAACAATTGTCAATTCAAAAATTAAAATTTATTAACTTAATACTAGGTTGTCCTATGGGACAACTTGTTGAAGACTACTGACCAGATCTGTGGCTGGTGCAAAGTCCCCTGAGGTAATGTGGTGGTGGAACAATGCAGTTGATAGGGCCATTAGGAAAAAGAACCAGGCATCGAAGGACCGGATGTGTGGTGGTAGCAGAGAACTGCATCAATTCGCCAGAAGGGAAGCTAGGAGACAGGTTTGCATAGCCAGAGGGGAAGCAAAAAAGAAAAAAATGCCAAACTTCTGTGTTGTGAGAGACTTGAAGTGCTTTGTATTGCAAGACAGTGATTGAGAGAGAATCGTGATGTCATAGGAGAGAAATGTGTCCGCATAGATGATGGCTCACTTGCATTTAATGACGCTGCAAAGACAGAAACTTGGAGACACCACTATGAAATGTTGTGAAATGAAGAGAATGAATGTAAGGAGAAAGTAAGCAGAAAAATAAGAGAAAATGCACATTGGAAATCAAAAAGAAGGTAAGGCTTTTTATGAAAAGTAACGATATATATATATACAATTAGATGAACTGAGGTAGGAATAAAGGTAATAAAAGTCATTATTGTGAGTTGTTAAAGAGATTTACAAGCATACCGGTTTCGTAATATTACTAGTCATTGCTTTGAGTATACACCGAATTCTGAATGGTGTCAAGTCTATTAGTCCCTTAGTAAAAAGATTATGTGTAAGGGAGGTAAGTAGTTCTGGATTTGGTGCAATTAGGGTAGATCTGGATTTGTAGTGTGAATGGTGTATGGGATGTATGGGGGTTAGTGATATTAAATGGAAGATTAGTGGTGTTGTATATTATGTTATGTGTTTATATTTAGTTGAGGAAGATATTTATTAATGAAAATTGCCTCTTTATTCATTCTTTGTTGTGTTGATGTGTTCTGTGAACATTGATAGAAGGGAAAAATTAGGAAATTAGGATTAAGATTCCTCGCACACCTTTCTATGTGTCCACTGACCTGTATCTGTCTGTAATGTGGGTGGCGGATTTGTTCTTTGTGGAGAGTAGTTCTTCTACGGAGTGATATAACTGTTTGTCCAATATAGTTATTACTGCAGCCTAAGCATGTAATGGCATAGATTAGATTTTCCGAGGCACAGGTGAAATGAAATTTGATTTAATCTTAAAGATTTCACCTTGTTTAAAATGGAACTCAGAACCCTCCAAAAGGTGGGGGCAAGTCCCACAGTTAGGTCGACCACATTTTTAAACTTTTGGTTCTGTTGTTAATGGATACAGTCTTGCGCTGGTTAATATTTTTTCAGTGATTTAGGTTGCATTTTACTTTTGATAATTTTGTGTAAGTCTAAAATTTTGTTCATTGTTTTATCTCTTGTGAGAATGGGAAGATTTTGGATGACAACGTTAAAGGCTTCGTTGTTTCTAGGGTTATGTGTGGAGATGTATGGGAGTATTTTAAAGTCTGGTTTAGTATTTCGGTTGACTTCCCTTAATGTTTGTATGTCTATTTCCTTAGCTCGGTTGATTCCATTATTTATTAAAGATATTGGGTAATGTCTTTTGAGTAGTATTGATCTGAGTTCAAAGAGTCTTTGTTCACGAGTATCGGGGTCCGAAACTATGGTACAGATTCTTTTCACTAGTTTATAAGGTATATTAATTTTTATGTGTTTGGGGTGGCATGAGTTAAATAATAGGTATTGTTTAGAATCTGTAGGTTTATAGAAGATGTCTGTTTCTATGTGGTTATTGACTATTTTAATGAGGATGTCAAGAAAAAGAAGTTGTTTGCTGCTGTGTTCCATAGTGAATTGTATGTTGCTATTAATATTGTTAAGCATTATTTTGAAATCGAGGAGTTTGTCCAAGCTGTCGTTCCAAAGTATAAAGCAATCATCCAAATACCTCTTCCAGTTCTCCTTTAAATAGCAATGAAAAGAGTTGCCATATTTTTGTAATGAAGAATGATATATTTTAAGTTCTAGGTAACCCATTACAAGGTTCTCAATCACTGGCGCAGCTCGGGTTCCCATTGCAATTCCACATTTTTGTCGATAGTAAGCTGTATTGAACATGAAATAGTTGTTCAGTAGGATGAATTTGAGTGCTGCGATTATGAATCTGTGGTTGATGCGCCCTGGAATCTCTTGTGGGTATTTTTCTAGCCAGAAGGAGATCGCTTCTATATCGTAATTGTGTGGGATATTGGTGTACAAATTCACCACATCGAATGATACTAACAGGGTTCCTTCACTTATTGTCTTCGGGAGGTGGTTTAGCATATCTAAGTCATCCCTGATGAAGCTTCTCACATATTTTAGAAACGGTTTGAGCAAGATGTCGAGGAAGTTGCTCAAACGGTGGGCTTCACAAGCAGGGCCAGCAATGATGGGTCTCAGTTTGAGGTCAGTAGAGGGAGGAATATTAATGCAGAGGCTTGGAGAAACTTTGCAAGCTTTACAAATATGTGGATTCTTGTGTATTTTGGGTAATCCATAGAATAGACTAGGTCTGTATTTAAAATTGGATAAATAGTCAATTTCATGTTTTGTTAAACCCTTTCCATGTATTTGAAGTAAGGAAGATAAGTTTTTAAGAGTCTTCTGTGGGTTGTATTGTCATAGTAAATATTATTTTCCAACATGGATAGTATTAACTTTTTGTAGTACTCTGTGTCCATCACCACTACAGAACTTCCTTTGTCGGCTTCTTTAATGGTGGGGTTTGAATAATTTTTTATCTCAATTAGTTCTTTCCATTCGTTTACATTAAGGTTGGATTTAATTAGTTGTTTTTGTAGAGTATTAAAAGGAAAACAGGTAATGTGTTCACAAAAATCATCAAGTGCTTTATTTCTGCCCTTTGTAGGGCAGTATTCACTTTTGTTTTTTACTATAGACTCATCTTCGCTGCTGTAGTTGTGTAGTGCTTCTGCGAGGCGTAATTTCCGGCAGAAATCCATAGTGTTATCTTTAATTTCATTACGGTTCGATCTTTAAACCTCTTGCTAGAATTCTAGTTTGTGTAGCACTTAGGATTTTCTTTGATAAGTTGATTATCTTCGGTTGTTCTTGTACATTTTGTTCCATTTCACATCTCTGTTTCTCTGATTTAAGTCTAAAAAATGGTTGTCGTAGGTGGATTGTTGTGGGAAGTCTCTATTGTGTTTGGTTTGCTGAGGAGAAAATGGGTGTAAAGTGTGTCCGTGGTAATATGTTGGTGGTGGAGTGGCTGTGGAACGGGCTAGATTATGATTGTACTGAGGGTTGTTATATTGTCTATGGTTGATGTGGTTAGGGTTAAACTTATTTTTAATGTTGTAATGTGGGTGGAGGGAGAAGTTATGTTGTCTAGTTAGGTTGTGTCTTGTTGAGGGTTAAGTCTTGGAGGTAAATTCTACCATTTATTGTAAGATGATGGAGGTGGATTGGTAGGAATTGGTTCCCAAAAGTTTAGGTTAGTCTGGAGGTTTCGATGGAAACTTTGATTTGTATGTAGGATGCTATGAGGATTACGTCCAGATTTTTCTATTGTGGGCTGAATTCCTGATTGTTGTTTGTAAGTTATTTTGGGATGTAAGAGATGTTAGGTCAGTGGAATTGTGTCCCCTTGACCGTCTGTGGATTGTGTTAGAAAAGCGTGGGTTCATTTCTGTGTATGCTTTTGGTTTATTTTTCTTCAAGAAGGGGTGCTCCGATGCGATTTCTATGTTAAACTGTGTTTCGTAGTTAATAAAGAAATTGGCTTGTTTTTCCAAGCGTTGTAGGGAGCTTGTTTCTTCAGCTTCACAAGCTGTTTTCCACAGTTTAAAGACACTTTCCAAGCGTTGACCATCTGAATGTTTCTTTAATTCGTTGTAGATTTCCTCATCTATGTTTTTAAATTTTTGTTCATTGCTCAGCGCTCTAAGCTTATGGAGTTCTATTTCTGTCTTCATTTTTTCTAGTGTTAGTTTCTCCCTTAATTGTCTTTGTTGGTCCTGTTCGTTTGGAATGCGTTTAATTTGGAATTTATGGGGAAGAATTATTGGTGTAGAGTTTAACCAGCGTTCATAAATTTCTGCCTTGTGGTTGTTTTTGAACATTTTCCAGAAAGAAAATTTTCTGGCTTTAAGTTTTTCATTCCATATGTGTATAATGCGTTTTTTAATTGACAGTAAAAGCGTGGAGGGGGTTCTATCTTGTGTATCATCTGTAGGTGGATTTTCATTTAAGTAATTGTTATGAGGTAAAGAATGAAGAGTGGTGCAATATATATATATATATATATATATATATATATATATATATATATATATATATATACATATATATATATATATATATATATATATATATGTATGTATGTATGTATTTATAGATCTCTACCAAAATTTGGTAAAAATGTTGTACCTGTTATCAACGTAGCAAAATTCTCATATGAAAGGTTGTTAATCATACAATTTTGTGTGCATATCAATTTAAATAAGAGCCAAAACGCGATCCATTGTAAAAACTTTTGAATGACCTATGATTATTTCGATGCAATATCCCGACTCACTCCTGTATGTTATAAAAAATGGAATATTGTATCTCCTCAGGGTCAGATTTGATTAATTCATAGCAGACAGTAAAAAACAGACAACATTAATAGTTGTCCTTAAATTACATGTGTATAAACAGGTTGTATAAACACTGCATACAATATCAGTTATGAAAATCGTTATAAAGTAAAGTAAGTAATGCTGTTAAGTTAGGATATTAGCCTAGGATGTTAAGTAGCGAACGAGTAAAGGACGCTGTAAATTTTAATAAAAGCCATTGGACATTTGAAAGTAAATAAAACGAAGAAAGAAAATAAACTGCTATATATTATTAAAAAATATTTAATAGGTTAATGGTCAAAGAGAGGTAAATCTAGTAAATAATACTTATGTATAATATAATCTACTCAAATGTACATAATCTTATCAAATAATTATATTTCATTTAAAGTTTAGAACAGTAATGGGACTTTTTATGGTTATGTAAACCAGGTAAATTAGAGAATATAAATTGTAAATAATGAAAAATAATAAGTAAAATAAATTAGGTTACATTCAGATTGCAGCTATCAAAATTGTAAATAATGAATAATAATAAGTGAAATAAATTAGGTTTCATTCAGATTGCAGCTAACAAAGTTTAAGAAAAATTATAATAAATTAACTTAGTAATGGGGTTCAAATACAATATTAAAAATAATATCAAAAGAAGGAACGGATTTAATTGATAGCGTAAAAAGTAAACAAATATTACGATATAATTGTTACTATCTCACATATAAATATAAATGAAAAATTAAGTAATTTTTATGATGTAAAGTAACTAGCTGAAAACGACAACATTATATCAAATAATTCAATAGATACTTGAGAACACAAACCCAACTGTAATATATTATGTCTGTAATATATTATGATAAAAAAATAAATTTAAAGTTAAACATAAGAGACTTTTTTCCATGGTCAAAGAGAGGTAAATCTAGCAAAATAATATATATATTTTTTAGAATCTAAATAAATCAGTCAATGTTATTGATCCTATCAAATTTTTATATTGATTTTTAAAAATTTTAATATTTTAGAGACCAATAAAGGATATGTAATCAAGATAAATAAGAGATTATAAATTATAAATTACAAAGTAAAACTAAATTAGGTTACACTCAAATAGCAACCAACGAAATCCTAATTACACATTAACTTAGTAATAAGATTAAATAAATAAATGGATTAAAACGATAAAGCAAGCAGTCAAAGAAAATTTCGATGTCATCTATACAAAGAATTATAAGGGAAATTTCAATAAAATAGGAACCAAACTTACCATTGTACAAATATGAAAAGGTTATATGAAATTAAAGCTACATTAATTTAATATAATATCCCGGTATGTAGTTAAAGCTGAACCAAATTAAAATAATATCAAAGTATGTAGTTAACTAACTTCTCCAAATTAGATTAATAAAATAGATTAATAAAATAAAAACGTATGTTTATTCATATGTAGACATCTGAAAGCTCTATATGTGATTTTGTTAACTAGGTCACCCTTAGAAAAAAGTATGAAATACAATTCCAAATTACAGAGGGAACAAAAATCCTTGCCCTTGTCATAAGGAAACGGTTTTCCTATAATTGACCATTCTAAAGAATACTCCTTATTTTGGTTTTTAAGTTGCCAAATTAAACTACTAAGCGCCGTGCTATTTTGTTTCTTTCTATCTCTAAATGATGAATAATGATTCGATAATCTTCTTGAGATTTCAAGCGAAGACGAACCAATATAACTCCAAATTCCATTTTTGGTTAAAACATTACACTTGTATACAGTATTTTTAGTTTTTGCATTTCCACTTAGGAATTTAATTCTATTAGGATTAAGTTCAGATATTACTATTATGTTGTTATTATTAATATTGGTACTATTATTATTGTTTACTTTTAGATTATCTATAACTGTGTCACCTGGAAAATTCAGATTATTACCTATATTTATATTACTAGACTCTTCAATAAAATTAGAGCTTAATAGTTTCAAGTTATGGGTGGCGATAAGTTGTGTTAAATTCTTGGTATTAGAAAAGCCAAACCTTACCTTATGTGCGTTTATGATTTTATAGTAATGCGAGTTTTTGGGAAAATTTCTACTAACTACATTCCTGAACAGAGTAACTAAGTTTGATTTAATTTGTTTACCAAATGGAATAACAAACCATAAATTATCCTCATTTTTGGTATTATAACTATTACAACTATTCCTAAAAAAATTTACTCTACCTTTGTTAGGGTTGGATACATGACAAGGGTATTGTGGTTTACCTTTATTCTTTCTTACGATGTTAATATTATTATTATTAGTGTTATTATTAATATTGCTACAATTTTCACCTGCATTAAGGGAATCAGAATCTGGTATAATATAGTATATCTTATCTTTATAACCTGCTTTAGATAAGGCAGAGTTATAGAATTTTGTCTCATTTTAGAAAACATAGGCATTTGCCGATAGGTTAGATAATTTTAGTGATATATTCTGAACCAAATTATCGGTTATTGATTTGGAGTGATTACTAAACTTACTGATGTATTTAAGGTTAGTAGAAGGCTTATGATATGGTCTATATGTTTTATTATGCAGGTCCAATGTTACATCTAAAAAATTAGCTAAAGATGTATCATCTTCAAAAATTATACGCATTCCCATTCGACAAAAAAAATCTAGCTAATCTGTTCTTAACCCTTTGTACTTGTTGTTTAGAGCTATTTCTAAGATATAAGAGACAATCATCTCTATATAGACCCCTCCCCTAATGTTTGCGAATTGATCTTCCATTTCATAAGGTATGAAGGAACATACAATGTCAGCTATCTGTGCTGAATCAGAACTCCCCATAGGGACATCAAATGCATCCGGGGTATCTTTACGAATCCAAATTTTATTATTGAACTTAATAAATGATTTTCTAGCAGCTAATATAACATTAATCTCATCTCTTGTAAGTCCCGCCTTATTACGTGCAAACCACAATGCTTTGTTAAGTATGATAGGATTAATTGATGAATAAAAATTAGCAATATCAAATTGAATAAATTTCACATTTTCCTTATCGTTAATCAACTTAAACCATTCTACGACTTGTGTAGAATTAGACCATAAATAAAGTTTTAATTTCCTTACTATTGTAGGGATATATTTATCTAATATATTCTTACTAAGTATCCCTATATCCGACTTAGTCGGGCAAATGAGTCTTAAGGAAGGATCAGTCCAAAAATTACTCTTGTGATCTTTAAGGATAAAACGCGGTTCCTTAGGTACTAGAGGTTCAGTTCTGTTCAATAGGTTGAAGTTATTCATTAACTTTTTAGCTTCAAGATTTGCTTTTCTGAGTATGTTCTTATTTGTTATTTTGTAGATTTTCTCTATTTCTTTTGTTTATGTACATGTAATTTAAGGACAACTATTAATGTTGTCTGTTTTTTACTGTCTGCTATGAATTAATCAAGTCTGACCCTGAGGAGATACAATATTCCATATTTTACAACATACAGGAGTGAGTCGGGATATTGCATTGAAATGATCATAGGTCATTAAAAAGTTTTTACAATGGATGGCGTTTTGGCTCTTATTTAAATTGATATATATATATATATATATATATATATATATATATATATATATATATATATATATATATAATAACATAAATAATATATAAATACATGCATATATCCATATATATATGTTCATACCTACATCTATGTATGGATATATGCATATATTTATATATTATTTATGTTATTATATATATATGTATATATATGTATATATAATAACATAAATAATATATAAATATATGCATATATCCATACATATATGTTCATACCTACATCTATATGTATACATACATGCATATATGGGTACAGAACATCACAAAAAACGTTAAACACAATGAGAAACGAAAACATAAAGACGTAGTCAGAAAACGAATTTTTTTTTCGAACAACGAAAAAAACAAACAGAGAAATGAGACATGCAACATAAAGAATATTTCCCTTCTTCAGTTGTCCCTGTTCCATCTACTCCTCATTTCGAAGGCAAGGACAATACACGACTTCGTTTGAACAGTCCTTCCCGCAAAGCAAATTAAATAAAATTTGGAATTTTTTGCAGAGAGTGAAAGTGTAAACAAGGACAGGACAGTGAGAACAAGACAGTAAAAGACAGTAAAAACAAGACAGAACAGTGAAAACAAACGGTAAGGGCAGTTAAGCTAAAACGATAGAAAAATTATTTTGAACGCTAGTTAGATGTGAATGAGAGACAAAAAAATCACATAGATGTTTTTGAATACACTCTCATACATACATACGTACAAATACACATACATGCAGATACCTGTCAGTCTCTTCCAAATACGATCGATAGTCAAACATTTATTCCTTACAAACTGAATTTTTTTAATATCTTTCTTAAAACGCATTTACTTACTACCATAGGAAGGCAGGAAATAGAAAGAAAGAATCCCTTTCGTCACGTGTCAGCGACTAGAGGGTCAAGTGAGAGAGAGGGAAAGGTGAAAGGAAGAGAAGAATAGGGAAGGGTTGGGAGAGAAAAACAGAAAGGATGAAGAACAAGAGAGGGAGAGAGATAGACAGGTTAGTGATAGTAGTAGAGTGCGTAGTAGTAATCATTAAGATAAAACTTACTTGGAGACAGATGTGTGGCATTCAATCATATAATAACATACATAATATATAAATATATGCATATATCCATACATATATGTACATACCTACATCTATATGTATACATACATGCATATATGGGTACAGGACATCACAAAAAACGTTAAACACATCTTCATCTTCGTTTTATGATTTTGTTTCTCATCGTGTTTAGTGTTTTTTGTGATGTCCTGTACCCGTATATGCATGCATGTATACATATAAATGTAGGTATGTACATATATGTATGGATATATGCATATATTATATATTATTTATGTTATTATATGATCGAACACCACGCATCTGTCACCAAGTAAGTATATATATATATATATATATATATATATATATACACTATAAAAGGCAAATCTACTCTATGTGTGTGTATGTTTAAAATTCATACATTTACACAATTCCAAATTTCTTGGATTAAAGAATCGCAATTAATATTCTAAATACAATTTGTTAGGTCACTGCGTCATTTTTTCACTCCAAAAATTCCTAATAACGAATATAATCCATAAAACTACAGAAGTAAACATTTTCTCCCTAATAAAATCTAATTTCCTCTTTCTAATACAAATCCTTTCAACTCCTACTTTCTCTTATGAACCTTTACGAACAATCCAACTACAAATACAAACAGAAAGGAAGGAGAAACACTGACAGTAAAAGAAAACTATTTCAGTATCAAAACTGAAACAATCACATTTCGATACTGTAATGACAGTTTCACTTTAATGGTTTCATTTTAATACTACATACATATATACATACATACCTCATTCTAATTGGCGGGAATTGTAAGTTATTTCTAACTCGTCCTCCGCCATGATAACAACAGAAAAAATAGTCACACATCTTTTTCAAATACGATCGACAAACATTTATTCCCTACAAACTGTGAGTTCCTTAAAACACTTTTACTTACTAACATTTTTTTTATTTACTGTGTGTGTGTGGGTTGGGACTTTGATCGACAGAGGTCATTATTATTATTATTATTATTATTTTAAATTTTTCCCACAAGGGCAGCTTCGGCCAGGTGGAGAATAGTCGATTATATCGACCCCTGTGTTCAACTGGTACTTATTTTTTAGACCCCGAAAGGATGAAAGGCAAAGTCGACTTCGGCGGAATTTGAACTCAGAACGTAGAGATGGGCACAAACCTCCCGTTGCTACACTGATTCTGCAGAACAGGGTTGAGTGTGAAAACCAACTTCAAAGTGTAAATATAGATGTTTTTGAATACACTCTCATACATACATACGTACAAATACACATACATGCAGATACCTGTCAGTCTCTTCCAAATACGATCGATAGTCAAACATTTATTCCTTACAAACTGAATTTTTTTAATATCTTTCTTAAAACGCATTTACTTACTACCATATATATACACACACAGAATGCACATCAATACACACATACATACAAATACCTGTCATTTTTTTTATATATATAGACATGTGCACGCATTGCTATTTTATAACAGTCTTCCGTTCTCTCTTCCTCTCTTTCTCTTTAGTCATTGCTCCCGTTCTCTATTCCTTTCTCCCCCTCTCTCTCTTTTCCTCTCTCCTTCTTCTCTCTCGCTCTCTCAAATGTATACACGCGCACGTACACACAAGCATTCACTACAAGATAACTCATGTTTGTCAATGTTTTGTAAATATACAAACTATGGAGCTTATGGACAACACATTGGAAATCAGTGAACTTCATTATAAATGTGGATAATTTTTCAGATTAACACCCGCACGATTTTCACTAAGGTGTTAGGGTTACGGTTTTTGGGTCAGGGTTAGGGTTTTCGAGTTACGGTTAGGGTTAGGGTTACGATGAGGGTTAGTGTTACGGTTTTAGGGTCAGGGTCAGGGTTTTAGGGTCAGGGTTAGGGTTTTAGGGTTACGTAATCGTGCAGGTGTTAATCTGAAAAATTACCGAAATGTGAAAACTACCGACCCCGCCATCTGTTATAACTTTTGTTCTTCATTTTAATATGTATATAGATTATTACTCCAAACAAGACAGCTTGCTGGGGAAAGAAAGCAACCGGTTTAAAAGGACAGCAACAGACTGCAGCAATTCAACACATTCCATGAGCTACTTTGAACATAATGCAAAACGGTGCATCAACATCTACTGCCCAATCTGATAGAATTCTGGCAGAACTGTGTAGCAACATATCACCAGCAATTGCTTCATCAGAAATTGCCGTCCTACCTCCTGCGAAAAGGAATTACCCTGCTATGTATAATCAAGGCAGCGAAAACAGTTGTTTTGCACAAGCATTTCTGTAGCCAATTAGACGGATGAAATTTACGTACGCTTAATAATGTTACGCAAAACAGGCTTCAGACTTTCCCTATTAATTTCATCGTCTTTTGAATTAGGGTTTTTTCGTTGTAAGGCTTTCTTTTTTAGTTGATTTTCACCTAGCAAGACTTATTGAAGATGGCGTAATAAGTCACACCCGGACAACGTCGGGTTATACTGCTAGTGTATATATATATATATATATATATATATATATATATATATATATACATACAAACAAACATATATATATATGTATATATATATATATATATATATATATACATACATACATACACACACACACACACACACACACACACACACACACACACACACACACACACACACACACATATATATATATATATACGTCCAGCCATGCTAGTATCGTCCAACCCATGCTAGCATGGAAATCGGACGTTAAACGATGATGATGATGATGATGATGATGACATACATATATATACATACAGCTATATATATATATATATATATATATCATCATCATCATCGTTTAACGTCCGCTTTCCATGCTAGCATGAGTTGGACGATTTGACTGAGGACTGGTGGAGCTCGAAGGGTACACCAGGCTCCAATCTGATTTGGCAGAGTTTCTACAGCTGAACGCCCTTCCTAACGCAAACCACTCCGAGAGTGTAGTAGGTGCTTTTACGTGTCACCCGCACGAAGGCCAGTCAGGCGATACTGGCAACGGCCACGCTCAAAATGGTGTATTTTATGTGCCACCCACACAAGAGCCAGTCCAGGGGCACTGGCAACAATCTCGCTCGAAAGTCCTTACACATGCTGCGGGCACAAGTGCCAGAAAGGCGACGCTGGGCACAGATGCTATCCCGATTTCGCTTTCGCTTGCCCCAATAAGTCTTCGCAAGCTGAGTTTCGTGTCCAATGAAGGAGACGACGTTGGCATGGGTGCCAGTCTTCGAATTTAGTTCGATTTCGATTTCACTTGCCTCAACAGGTCTTCGCAAGCGGAATTTAGTGTCCAATGAAGGAAAGGTACGCATAAGTAGGCTGGCTACACCCCTGGCAGAGGCCTTGGATTTAGGTCTCACTTGGCCTGCCAGGTCTTCTCGCGCACAACATATTTCCAAAGGTCTCGGTCAGAAGTCATCACCTCGGTGAGGCCCAATGTTCGAAGGTCTTGCCTCACCACCTCATCCCAGGTCTTCCTGGGCCTACCTCTTCCACTGGTTCCCTCCACTGCTAGGGTGTGGCACTTTTTCACACAGCTATCCTCGTCCATTTTCGCCACATGACTATACCAACGCAATCGTCTCTCTTGCACACCGCAACTGATGCTTCTTAGGTTCAACTTTTCTCTCAAGGTACTTACACTCTGTCTAGTATGCATACTGACGTTACACATCCATCGGAGCATACTAGCTTCATTTCTTGCGAGCCTACGCATGTCTTCGGCAGTCACAGCCCATATTTCACTGCCATGAAGCATGGCTGGTCGTACACATGCATCATACAGTCTACCTTTTACTCTGAGCGAGAGGCCCTTTGTCATCAGCAGAGGTAAGAGCTCTCTGAACTTTGCCCAGGCTATTCTTATTCTAGCAACTACACTTTCAGCGCACCCTCCCCCACTACTAACTTGGTCACCTAGATAGCGAGATAGCGGAAGCTATCAACCACTTCAAGTTTTTCTCCCTGGAATGAGACAGAAGTTGTTTTCTGACCATTTACAGTGTTCGTTGCACCTGTACATCTGCCACATACAAAAACTAACTTCCTAGTTAACCTTCCTTTGAAATTGCTGCACCTCTTATGTGTCCATAGCTTGCACTGGGTGCATCTTATAGAGTTTCTACCTACACCTTTTCTACAGATAGAGACCAGGGCCATCTACCTGAAGGTGTTTGTGATTTTTCTACCTTCCTACTTATTAGGACTTTGGTTTTAGCTAGGTTGACTCTAAGGCCCTTCGATTCTTGTCCTTGCTTCCACACCTGAAACTTCTCTTCTAGTTCTGATAGTGACTCAGCAATTAGTGCAAGGTCATCAGCATAGAGGAGCTCCCAGGGGCATCCTGTCTTGAATTCCTCTGTTATAGTCTGGAGGACTATGATAAAAAGAAGGGGGCTGAGGACAGAACCTTGGTGGACCCCTACCTCTACCCGGAGTTCTTTACTGTACTCATTGCCAACCCTCACCTTACTAACAGCCTCTCTGTACATGGCTCGCACAGCTCTCACTAACCATTCTTCTATCCCTAGTTTCCTCATTGACCACCAGATGAGGGATCGAGGGAACCCTGTCAAAGGCTTTCTCCATGTCAACGAAAGCCAGCATATATATATATATACATATACATATATACATATACATATATATATATACATACATATACATATATACATACATACATATACATTATATACATATACATATATATATATATATATATATATATATATACATATATATATATACATATACATATATATATATATATATATATATATATATATATATATATATATATATATATATATATATATGTATATATATATATATATATATATATATATATATATATATATATATATATATATATATATATATATATATATATATGTGTGTGTGTATATATATATATATATATTACAAATTAAAAGGGTAAAGGATTATCAATTTATTAATTAATATATCAATTAACAATTAATAATTTTTACCAAGCCCATCGGTATGAAAGCACCATTATTGGTGGAGAACTTATTTAAAAGCTCATATATATTTATAAACATAATTAAGGGATCAGCAAATATTTGCTTCACCATATACCGAAGTTCAGAAATAGCTTTTTTAGCTGCTATTTCTGAACTTCGGTATATGGTGAAGCAAATATTTGCTGATCCCTTAATTATGTTTATATATATATATATATATATATATATGTTAATTCTCTAAATGAAGTATTAACAGTAACTGCACGATAAAGTGTAGTATATTGCCACTTAAGTGTGGCTGACCCCTAGTGGTGGATGTTACTGTTGCTTTTAGCCCCAGGAGGACATCTCCTCCAGCTGGCTTATCGACACACGACTGTGTCCTGTTTGCCAAGGGAGTTATCCCTCTCACCTCGACCAGCAGCACGAACGTATCCGGATTTCAGGGTTATTTCCCTTCGTCGGCGTTCGACAGCTGATGACCTTGGTGAGAGAGACAAAAACCTGGCAAACCTTATATCTTCTTTTCCAGTAAAATTCTTCACTGATATTGAAAAGGTGAAAACAAGCAATGTTAATTCTCTAAATGAAGTATTAACAGTAACTGCACGATAAAGTGTAGTATATTGCCACTTAAGTGTGGCTGACCCCTAGGGGTGGATGTTACTGTTGCTTTTAGCCCCAGGAGGACATCTCCTCCAGCTGGCTTATCGACACACGACTGTGTCCTGTTTGCCAAGGGAGTTATCCCTCTCACCTCGACCAGCAGCACGAACGTATCCGGATTTCAGGGTTATTTCCCTTCGTCGGCGTTCGACAGCTGATGACCTTGGTGAGAGAGACAAAAACCTGGCAAACCTTATATCTTCTTTTCCAGTAAAATTCTTCACTGATATTGAAAAGGTGAAAACAAGCAATGTTAATTCTCTAAATGAAGTATTAACAGTAACTGCACGATAAAGTGTAGTATATTGCCACTTAAGTGTGGCTGACCCCTAGGGGTGGATGTTACTGTTGCTTTTAGCCCCAGGAGGACATCTCCTCCAGCTGGCTTATCGACACACGACTGTGTCCTGTTTGCCAAGGGAGTTATCCCTCTCACCTCGACCAGCAGCACTTATATATTGAATCATTCTCAAACAGTCTGTAATATAGGCGTAGGAGTGGCTGTGTGGTAAGTAGCTTGCTTACCAACCACATAGTCCCGGGTACAGTCCCACTGCGTGGCATCTTGGGCAAGTGTCTTCTACTATAGCCTCGGGCCGACCAAAGCCTTGTGAGTGGATTTGGTAGACAGAAACTGAAAGAAGCCTGTCGTATATATGTATATATATATGTATGCGTGTATGTGTTTGTATGTCTTGACAACCGATGCTGGTGTGTTTATGTCCCCGTAACTTAGCGGTTCGGCAAAAGAGACCGATAGAATAAGTACTAGGCTTCCAAAGAATAAGTCCTGGGGTCGATTTGCTCGACTAAAGGCGGTGCTCCAGCATGGCCACAGTCAAAAGACTGAAACAAGTAAAAGAGTAATATATATTTATATATATATATATATATATATATATATATATATATATATATATATATATATATATATATATATATATATATTCAAACTCCACTTGCGAAGACCTGTTGAGGCAAGTGAAATCGAAATCGAGTTAAATTCGACGACTGGCATCCATGCCAACGTCGTCTCCTTCATTGGACACGAAACTCAGCTTGCGAAGACTTATTGAGGAAAGTGAAATCGTGAAGGCACCTGTGCCCAGCGTCACCTTTCTGGCACTTGTGCCCGCAGCATGTGTAAGGACTTCCAAGAGAGATCGTTGCTGGTGCCCCTGGACTGGCTCTTGTGCGGGTGGCACATAAGATACACCATTTTGAACGTGGCCGTTGCCAGTGCCGCCTGACTGGCCTTCATGCCGGTGGCACGTAAAAGCACCCACTACACTCTCGGAGCGGTTGGCGTTAGGAAGGGCATCCAGCTGTAGAAACTCTGCCAATTGGAAATATGCTGTGCGTGAGAAGACCCGGCAAGCCAAGTGAGACCTAAATCTAAGGCCTCAGCCAGTCCACTTATGCGTACCTTCCTTCCTTCATTGGACACTAAACTCCACTTGCGAAGACCTGTTGTGGCAAGTGTAATCGAAATCGAGTTAAATCGGACACTAAACTCCACTTGCGAAGACTTGAGGCAAGTGAAATCGAAATCGAGTTAAATTTGACGACTAGCACCCATGACAACCACGTCTTCCTCATTGGACATGAAACTCAGCTTGCGAAGACTTATTGGAGCAAGCGAAAGCGAAATTGTGATGGCATCTGTGCCCAGTGACGCCTTTCTGGCACTTGTGCCCGCGGCATGTGTAAGGATTTTCGAGCGAGATCGTTGCCAGTGCCCCTGGACTGGCTCCTGTGCGGGTGGCACATAAAATACACCATTTTGAGCGTGGCCGTTGCCAGTTCTGCCTGACTGGCCTTCGTGCCGGTGGCACGTAAAAGCACCCACTACACTCTCTGAGTGGTTGGCGTTAGGAGGGGCATCCAGCTGTATAAACTCTGCCAAATCAGATTGGAGCTTGGTGTAGCCATCTGGTTTCACCAGTCCTCAGTCAAATCGTCCAACTCATGCTAGAATGGAAAGCGGACGTTAAACGACGATGATGATGATGATGATGATAAGACTGAGACCGCTGGAGATATGCTGTGACTGAAAAGACAGCAAATAAAGTGAGTTCACAGCTGTAACCAACACCAGTGTCACATAACTAGCCCACTCAAAGGTACCTTGGATCGTAGAGTGACATGCCATGCTTGAGGAGACCTATTGTGTCAAGTACATTAAAATCAAATGGAAATTGTAGTTGTGATCCCCGTGCTGGTGGCACGTAAAAAGCACCATCCAAATGTGGTCGATGCCAGTGCAAGTGGCACGTAAAAAGCACCAACTGATCGTGGTCGTTGCCAGCCCCCTCTGGCCCCTGTGCCAGTGGCACATAAAAAGCACCCACTACACTCACGGAGTGGTTGGCGTTAGGAAGGACATCCAGCTGTAGAAACATTGCCAGATCAGACTGGAGCCTGGTGCAGCCTCCTGGCTTCCCAGACTCGTCAAACCGTCCAACCCATGCCAGCATGGAAAACGGACGTTAAACAATGACGATATATATATAAATTATTATTTTTACCTAAAGTTGTATACAAAAACAGTTTAACATTAAATTGAAGCATCACTCAATACCTTTTAGCAGAGTACAAGTAAAAGGTTGACAGTGACTTGAAAGGTTTAGCTTACTAACCATCATCAGACAGTCAATTGAGAACTAATCAGCTGAAATTTTGAAGTCACTATCAACCTATTCTTTGAGTATGTGTTTGTGTGTGTGCATATATAGGCATGTGTGTATATGTATATATATATATATATATATATATATATATGTTTGTGCTGTGCGTGAGAAGACCTGGCAAGCCAAGTGAGACCTAAATCCAAGGCCTCTGCCAGGGGTGTAGCCAGCCCACTTATGCGTACCTTCCTACATTAGACACTAACCTCCGCTTGCGAAGACTTGTTGAGGCAAGTGAAATCGAACTAAATTCGACGACTGGCACCCGTGCCAACGTCGTCTCCTTCATTGGACACGAAACTCAGCTTGCGAAGACTTATTGGGGCAAGCGAATAGCGAAATCGGGATAGCACCTGTGCCCAGCGTCGCCTTTCTGGCACTTGTGCCCGTGACATGTGTAAGGATTTTCGAGCGAGGTCGTTGCCAGTGCCCCTGGACTGGCTCTTGTGCAGGTGGCACATAAAATACATCATTTTGAGCGTGGCCGTTGCCAGTACCGCCTGACTGGCCTTCGTAGGATTTTCGAGCGAGATCGTTGCCAGTGCCCCTGGACTGGCTCTTGTGCGGGTGGAACATAAAATACACCATTTTGAGCGTGGCCGTTGTGGTATGACGTCAGTGACTGGGGAGGCTGACCGGAAGGGCGAGTTGATCGGAAGAGGAAAAAGGGCAGAGGGAGCCTCGATCGGCATTCGTGCCCTTTTCGAATGGGGTCATGGTCAGGAGAGGACGTGCTAAGCGACGGTCTAGGTTTGGGAGAAGCAGCTGCTATTCCTGGTGTACTTTGGGTCGGGGCAAGCTTCGAGGATTGGATACCGCAAGACAGACTCGCAGTCGACGAAAGGAAAACCGAGGTAAGGCGATTACATCTACTCGTACGCACACACCACAAGCTATTTCGGCGCCACGTGTAGAAATTCGCCGCTATGGCAACCAAGATTAGAATCGCCAGCGATGTGATCAGGCCTTTTGATGGTGAAGGAGATGTGATGGCTTGGATGCGAAAAATTAGGCTCGTGGCCAAGCTGCAAGGAATAAGTGATGTGGCGAGTCTCATGGCGCTATACTTGGAAGGGAGCGCCCTGACCCTGTATTTAGAAATGGACGAGGAAGAGAGGCTAAGTGCGGTATCCAATCCTTGAAGCTTGCCCCGACCCAAAGAACACTAGGAATAGCAGCTGCTTCTCCCAAACCTAGACCGTCGCTTAGCACGTCCTCGATGGTGTAAGCGGCGCTGTCCCCGACGGAGCTCTGCTCTCCCTGGCGGTCCCGACTCACGGCACACGATGCCCCCACGCTTCCGAACATGACCTCATCTCCTGCAATCCTAACACAACCAAGACGGTTGATGGCGTCCATCCCCAACACGACATCAACCCCGTCTATCACATAGTCGATCACGATCACCCGTAGCCTCAGCGCCGCGCTCGGTAACGCTATCTCCAGACTGGAGTTGCCCCTGCAACGGATCTCTCTACCGTCGACCGCCCGGACGCTACTCGTCCCATCCCATTTCTTCGCCACCCTTGGCGTCACGAGGGTGGTCGTGCAACCCGTGTCCACGAGGGCCTTGAACTTCTTCCCCTCGGCCTCGACTTCGACTACGGGCAGCGCCTCCACAAGCACCTCTACTTGGTTGCGGGGAAAGTTTGAGAGGCAGCAACTTCCCCACGGTCGTTTCCCTGATCGCAATCACGGGCGATGTGCCCAGTCTTCCTGCATCGATAGCAGACGGGCCCCGATTCGGCGCATTCCCTCGCCATGTGCGGCCCCTGACATTTGAAACACCGGCCCGAGAACGGCCTCTATCGTTGCTCGGTAGGCTTCCTCACACCTTTCTCAGGCTGTCGTCTGTCGGAACGCGCCTCCGTCGCCGCCATCGCTATCGGCTTCCGTCCGACGTGCTGTGTCAACACGCGAGCTTGTGCTACTAGCTCTCTGAGCGCTATCTTTCTCCTGCCAGGCAACTGCTGCAATCGAATCCCTACGTCGTCGGGGAATCCGTTCACAAATGCCAGCCGCGCCGCTCTGTCCAGGCCTTCTCCCGTAAACCCAGCCAGCGTGGCCAGTCTACGCACTTCCGCCGCGTACTCATACCACAGCCGTTGCCAGTACCGCCTGACTGGCCTTCGTAGGATTTTCGAGCGAGATCGTTGCCAGTGCCCCTGGACTGGCTCTTGTGCGGATGGCACATAAAATACACCATTTTGAGCGTGGCCGTTGCCAGTACCGCCTGAATGGCCTTTGTAGGATTTTCGAGCGGGATCGTTGCCAGTGCCCCTGGACTGGCTCTTGTGCGGGTGGCACATAAAATACACCATTTTGAGCGTGGCCGTTGCCAGTACCGCATGACTGGCCTTTGTAGGATTTTCGAGCGAGATCGTTGCCAGTGCCCCTGGACTGGCTCTTGTGCGGATGGCACATAAAATACACCATTTTGAGCGTGGCCGTTGCCAGTACCGCCTGAATGGCCTTTGTAGGATTTTCGAGCGGGATCGTTGCCAGTGCCCCTGGACTGGCTCTTGTGCGGGTGGCACATAAAATACACCATTTTGAGCGTGGCCGTTGTCAGTACCGCATGACTGGCTTTTGTAGGATTTTCGAGCGAGATCGTTGCCAGTGCCCCTGGACTGGCTCTTGTGCGGGTGGCACATAAAATACACCATTTTGAGCGTGGCCGTTGCCAGTACCGCCTGACTGGCCTTCGTACGGGTGACACGTAAAAGCACCCACTACACTCTCTGAGTGGTTGGCGTTAGGAAGGGCATTCAGCTGTAGAAACTCTGCCAAATCAGATTGGAGCCTGGTGTTGCCATCCGGTTTCACTAGTCCTCAGTCAAATCTTCCAACCCATGCTAATATGGAAAGCGGACGTTAAACGATGATGATGATGATGATGATTTATCAATATTATTATGTATACGTATAATTCTCTATGGCTTCTTTCTGCAAGTGAAATTGTTACGTTGTACTCTACTAGGCACACATGGCCTTGTTTACATGGCCTTGTTACTATTTTTTGAAAGATATCGGTTAGATTCTTATGTTATAGTTTTACTGCACATATATAGATGCATACATACTGATATGTCTTTCTTTTTTCTTTTTCTTTTTTGTCTCTCTCACTATTATTATTGTTGTTATCATTATTTTTCCCTTTCACAACTTGGTTTGTAAATTATCTGATTTTCCCTTTCTGCCCCATCTGTGTTCTCTTATTGTATCTTATTTTTTATTTTTATTTTATTTTATTCTACTCATCTTATTAAACTTTCTTGATGTTTTCAAAAGATTCCTCACACTGATCAGAATGACAATGCATAAATTCAATTCTAATAAAAAATTACTATGATTAAAATTTTTTCTTACATATTTGCATTGTTTTGCGAAACGTACATATACATTGAATCCAGTTTTGTAATAAATCTATTTTGGATTCAACATTTGTTTTCTCCATTTTTTAAATACTTGTTTATGGTATATTTTTTTATATCTATAATGAAATGTTTATTAGAAATGATTTTTTCTCCTATATATACATACATACATACATACATACATACATACACACACACACACACACACACACACACACACACACACACACACACACACACACACATATATATATATATATATATATATATATATATATATATATATATACATATCAATTAGAAAATGGAGGATAATATGATGAACCCAACGACTTGCAGATGGTGTATCCCGTTGAATTCATTAATTTAATTCATAGCTAAAGTGACAAAAAAACCACAAAGTACAGGTGTTTATGTTTACTTTGTACTTTTATCTGTAAACCTGGTTGTCAAAATAACATGGTTTGTCATAAGTACTTTGTGTTTTTTTTTTGTCACTTTAGCTATGAATTAAATTAATGAATTCAACGGGATACACCGTCTGCAAGTCGTTGGGTTCAGCATATTATCCTCCATTTTGTAATTGATATACAAATTTAGGGTAAAACCACCCTTTTTACCTGCTCCCATTTATTGCACTTGGTATAACACTAGTGTAACAATAATTGGGTACCCTCCCAGAAGTATATTGGATAGATACTATCCCTTAGTGGGTTGAATCCTCAACCCCTAACTCTCTCGCGTTATATATATATATATATATATATATATATATATATATATATAATGTTAAGAAGGGTATTGGATTTAATCAAACCCCAAAGATACAGGTAATACCGAGTAAGTGCTGTATACCGGCTAGTTATGCCCCATTCGTTGTATAAACAGGATATAGGATTATAAGTCGTGTATTAGCGTGTGTATGTATAAATAGAGAAAAGGATAAAGAGAACAATGGCAAAGTTAGAAATATATTTTATGGATAGAGTCTTACAGCTGTTTCAGGGAAAATCCAATGCATCCCTTCATCGGAGACAGAAAAAGTAGAGGAATCGATTATTATATCTATATGAGTTGGACGGTTTGACTGAGGACTGGCGAGCCAGATGGCTGCACAAGGCTCCAATCCGATCTGGCAGAGTTTCTACAGCTGGATACCCTTCCTAACGCCAATCACTCCAAGAGTGTAGTGGGTGCTTTTACGTGCTACCAGCACGAGGGCCAGCCAGGCGATACTGGCAGTGGCCACGCTCCAATGGTGTTTTTTACGTGCCACCTGCACAGGAGCCAGTCCAGGGGCACTGGCAACGACCTCGCTCAAATGTTTTTCACATGCCACCGGCACAAGTGCTAGTAAGGCAACGCTGGTATTGATCATGCTAGAATGGTGCTTTTTACATGCCACCGACACTGGAGCCAGTCAGTAGCCCTGGCAACAATCAGTCAGGCCGTGCTGTCATCAGCCACGTTAGCGAATTTGATTTCGATTTCACTTGCCTCAACAGGTCTTTGCAAGCAGAGTTTAGTGTCCAATGAAAGAAAGGTACGCATAAGTGGGCTGGCTACACCCCCTGGCATAGGCCACGGCTTATGCTGGGTCTTCTGAGTCTTCTCAAGCACACCATATTTCCAAAGGTCTCAATCACTAATCATTGCCTCGGTGAGGCCTAATGTTTGAAGGTCATGCTTCATCACCTCATCCCAGGACTTCCTCGGTCTACCTCTTCCACAGGTGTGACACTTTTTCACACAGCTATCCTCATCCATTCTCCCCACATGACCATATCAGCACAGTCGTCTCTCTTGCACACCACATCTGATGCTTCTTAGGTCCAACTTTTCTCTCAAGGCACTTACACTCTGTCGTGTATGCACACTGACATTACACATCCAGCAGAGCATACTGGCTTCCTTGCAAGTTTACGCCTGTCCTCAGCAGCCACAGCTCATGTTTCACTGCCATGTAGCATGGCTGTTCATACACATGCGTCATACAGTCTACCTTTTACTCTCAGCAAGAGGCCCTTTGTCACCAGCAGAGGTAGGAGCTCTCTGAACTTTGCCCAGGCTATTCTTATTCTAGCAGCTACACTTTCAGAGCATCCACCCCAGCTACTGACTTGGTCACCTAGGTAATAGAAGCTGTCAACTACTTGTAGTTTTCCTCCCTGGAATGTGGCAGAAGTTGCTTTATGTACTATATGAAAATGTACAGGCAATGCATAACAAATATATTGAAATGGATAATATTATTATTAAACAGTTCATATTTCAATCTCATTGGTGATTGAGAGCACTGGTATTTACTGTTCACTTGTTTAAGTCGGTCCTGTTTATCAAATCCAAAGAACTCATCCTCATCATCCAACATAAAAAAATGCCT
>NC_142936.1:31763864-31781364 GCF_046866305.1 Octopus bimaculoides | reverse complement strand
AATTCATTTACAAGTAATGATTTTCCTCTGTTTTCACATGAGCACTCTTTTTCACATAATTATTCCAACTTAAACTATCCTCTTCAAAACTCTTACCCAAAATTAAAAATCCTTAATTCGATCTGTTTGAAACATTTTTGCCAACTACATTTTACTATTTTTTGAGTGCTACACATTCACTGCTTTTTCCTTCAGACTTTTTGCCTTGATTCAAAAGATCCAATATAGGTCAGCAAACAAATGCTGCAAAAAAAAGTAAATGTGTGCGTGCAAATGAATCTGCTGAGGATGCTGCCAGGAGGAACTCTTTCAATGCACTTAGGATGGCTTCAGCACGAAGAAGGGAAAGTGAAAAGCAGTGTTGTGATCGGTTAGCACGTATTGCTGTGGAATGAGCCGCCCAGAACAACGAGCAACGTTCAGCACACTGAACAAGAAATGCTTCCTGTACTGCTGCTGCACAAGCTTCAGAGACAGCAGCACAAAGTGCAGATTGACTTATAAGATATGCTTCCTCAACTGCTGTTGCACGAGCTGCAGATACTGCAGCACAATGCACAGATTGACTTACAAGAGATGCTGCAACAACTGCTGCTGCACGCGCTACAGAGACTACAAGGGAAAGACAACAATGGATGTTGCTCTATGCAGCAAACAGGAAAACATCAGGTAACCATACCCTTGTCACCTTATTTATTCCATTAATGTAATCTTCACAGTATGCTCTCTGTTAAGTGCCCCCAATTGTAAGGTAGGCAACAGATACTACACTTTCCATCTTTTTTGCACAGGCCACATGTCAAATTGTTGTATGTAGAACCAAGTGAAACAGCAGGTAAACATACTGTTTCTTTTTATGTCAACCTTTAGGCCCAACCTTTCTATTTGCTAAACCTTTCTATTTGCTAAATTTTCTATTTGCTAAATCATTAGGCTCAACCTTTCTATTTGCTAAACAGCACATGTCAGCAGGTAAGTGGTAAGGAAAATAAACCCAATTACTGCCGGTTTTTTACAGATTGACCTGCTGTCCCAATGGAAAACAATGACAATGGTGTGGGCATATGACTCTGCATGTTCACTATTGCGCTAAATAAATCAAACAACGCAGGGAACATCTGCCATTATGATTTCTTTCATTCAGTTCAGAGGTATCACAACCTTTTTCACAAAACTCAAAATCACACAATTTTGCAAATAAGCATGAAAAAACAACAAAATTTGAAAATGCGAATTTCATGTTTTCCAGTCGTTTTTTGACACTTTTAGATAGTCTTCATTTTTGCAAACAGCACTTTTCATTTTGAAATCTAGTGGGTTAATATAAGCTAGATGGTAGATGTAAACATTACATTTATCAAAGAGTTCACCGAAGTGACAACCTTTTTCACAAAACTCAAAATCACAAAATTTTGCAAATATATATGTGTATATGTATATATATATATGTATATGTATATATATATATATATATATATATATATATATATATATATATATATATATATATATATATATATATATATATATATATATATATATATATATATGTATGTATATATGTATATATATATATATATACATACATATATATATATATATATATATATATATGTATATATATATGTATATATGTATATATATACATATATATAAATATGTGTATATGTGTATATATATGTATATATATATATATGTACATGTGTGTGTGTGTATAAATAAATAAATAAATGGAGTTAAATGCAGGTGTAATTCAAATTCTTTTACTTCCGACACATGTTTTGAAGACATCATTGGTATTATTCTAGAAGACCATAATAAATAATTTAATTTAGATTGGTTGATTCTCTCCATTTCGTTCTCATATGATAAATGCAAGGAATTTTGTCATTTCTGTAATTGTAAGCTATTTTTTATTCTTTTTTCTATAAATCCCCTTGTAAACACGGTTATAGGGCATGCTTATCAATGTAAACATTGGCAGAAATATACCTTTAGTTCATATATGTGATATCTACCATTATATATAATTTGAACATTGATTTTCTTCTTACATTTCACTTCTACCAGATATATTTTTCCAAGACTTTAGGCTTTTATTTAATTCACATATCGTTCTATAATTCTCATTTATTTGGTTTCTCCTTCTTTCTTTCCTTTACCTCTCCTTTTTCTATAGACTGCCTTTGACGTTATATTCTCTAACACATCATGGCTAAGCCAGTTATGTTGCTACTCACTTCAAAACCAAAATATAATAAATCACTGTCTTTCACTTTTCTCTTATGTTTGCTTTTTGGTTCAGCTATTGGTGTAAATAGTGAAATTATACTGAATGACTTAATTTCTAGTGCTGAAGTATTCTAAGAACAAATTAGATATGCGACTGAAGAAGAAACAGATCTCTGTTGATTCACACACTTTTTCTTTCTCCCCAAAGCACTTCTACCATGCCTTAGAGAACTCTTTCTTATACTCTGAAAATAACTTTTTAAAACTTTCTAACACATAAATATTCTGTTAACGGTTAGCAAAAGCCATCTAATCAATATCCACAAAATTCCTATCTTTTAACTTGAGATGCTGAAATGTTTTTTACATTTAAAGTACAATATTTCCAGCTTCAGATTCCAGTTTTCCTGTTGCAAATATCGTTACATTGTGCAAAATATGGGAAGACAATTTACAAGAATAATATATATATATTTTTAGCCATTTTCTCTTTTTGTTTTTGTATTTTATGTTTTTTAAAAAATGCTTTGGTGCATTTACATTAACATTAATGGTTTACATTTCCATTAACATTCCATAGTTTATACTTCCATAGTTTGTACTTTCATTGCACTAGTATATTCAAATCCAAGCCTGATATCTCTCATTAAATAGACTGACTTGTTATTTCTTCTATTCATTCATATCACAGTAAATGTCATCTAATACATGTTGCATCTCCTTCTATATTAATAAAAGCGAAATTCTGTCTGTCTGGGACCCCTGTATCTCAATATACATTTGCTCTATATAAGCATATTATAACCTTTTGGAATCAGGATGATCCTGAGATTAAAAATCTGCCCTTCATTTAGCTCTTGAACATCCAGCATTGGGATGTGACTTAAAATCATTTGGGTTGCTATTTCTAGCAGGTAAAGCTTGGCTGATTCATGCCATCTTGTGTTAGATGACATCAGAGACCGAGGGGGAGATAAATGACATACACTTCATTAATTTTACATCGAGATAACTTTGGGACAAATTGGCTAATAGTTGGAATTCAACTAGGGGCTAGAACAAAAGAATGATTGCATTACAGAATCAATTCTCATCTGTCCTTAACCTCTGATCGAACACCACTGGAGCATGTGGTCATTATAGACGTATTATAGTCAAGCTATTTAGCTCTCTTTAATTTTGGGCCACAGGCCCAATTAGCCCTCCACAGGAGTTAGTGTAAAAGTTTGCACAGAGTACAGCTTTTAAGCTAGTCTCAAAGTAAATGGAAGTATCTCAAAAGTATTAGGAAACATATTGTTACATCTTTGTTTGAAATATCAGTTGCTACTGAAAAGAACATACTATGAACTCTACAAGCTTTTTAACAAAATACAGAGCTAGAATATTATCTCATAAAGTTTTTACTGTTTTTTTCCCCACATCTTACACTCTGCACTATCAACAGAGCACAGTTTATTTCTTTATAACTTTTACTTAACAACCAACACTTAAGTATGACTGATGATGCTTCACCAATGATGATATACCTTATTCCAACGGACCTGAAATAGTGTGCCATAACAAACATCTAGATGCACCACACATTTTTTAAAATGAAATTCAAAGCTTTAGAAATACTAATACTTGGGCACAGTGATTTTTATTTTAACACATATGTATGATTAAAGGAATAAAGCAAGTGATAGTTGTCTATATTTTTCTCCAAATTTTAAATTTCAAAACATGTTTAACTTTCCACATGAAGTGCACCAGTAAATTTTTGTTTGGTCTTCAATATGTACCATGCAGTCAAAAATGACTGAAAACCATTGATTTATACAGTAGCCAAGATTTTGTCAGTTTGACTTGATTGAGTTAAAGAGAAAAATGATGACAAAGAGGATGTAGTAACAAGTTTTAAATTTATACTGATAAGTATAACAGTATGCCATTCAGTTGCACTTTTTCCTTTACTGTTAATTTTCACAATACAATGGCATAGTGCAAAAAAATGATTTTAAGTTATCTTTTCAGCTTTTATTTGAGTGGGGGCCAAATTCTCTTGCCTGTTTATGGTTAAGTGTAGTCTTTCTTTACAGCTTTTCCTTGGGAGCTTCAAACAAGGACAAAAACAAATCAATGACTCTACACAGCAATGGGTGCAGTCTTCTTTCGTGTGTATGTCAACTATGTGATTTGTACACTGCAAGCAGACAGCAAGTTACCAGTTTGTTTTAAATTTTTTACACATCATATAACATACTATCATGTTTCAATTAAATTTTTATAAACATATATTTACCTTACTTTGGTTTTATCATAAGGCTACAAAATTCTAATATTTGCATATTTAAAAGCTTCTCACTGATTTAAGTATATCTGAGTTATTTTTTATTTTTTTAATTTTTTTGTCAGATGCCAAAAGGGAAGATAAATTAGTGTTACCAGTTAGAGAGCAGGGGACTCAAAAACTGGACAGTCTGGCCTAAAGCTGTTATCTAACTCTGATCCTATATGAAGACAGTGGATTTGCAGAATTGGTAGAAAATCAGATAAAATGACTGTCATATTCAGTTATGTCTTTATGTTCTGATTTAACATTCCTTTAAAGGTAACTCTGCCTTTCATTCCTATGGGTTTGGTAAAATAAGTACCGGTCACATACTGAGTCAATTTTAACTATAATCTTCCCTAATATTTGAGACTTTGTGTCTTTGTTAATAATTAATATTATTCCTGCAGTAAATGGATCACTGTCGGTTTCAGTGATGGTTCAGTCATCTGAGCTACCTGATAAGTGGCTGGGTATCTCACAGACACATTTACACTTAATGTCATTTTCTAGTAAAATGAGTATGACCAAGACTGGACCTTTGAATTATTGGTCTATTTAATGGGCTTCCACACTGTTTCTGGCCACCTTAATTTCATTCGCAAGACTTGGCTCATCCCAAGATTATGATATAAAAAAAGACACTTGCTTATGATGCCACACAATGGAATTGAAAATAGTACCTTGTAATTGCATATAGCCTATAGAAAAAGATGCAAATCAAATAATTCTGTTTTGGAATAACGGATGACAACGCTATAATAGCATGTAAATGTTGGATCAAAATCCCTTTTGGACAGGAAAAGTTGAAGGCTTCTTGTGGGACTCAAACCAACATCTCCTGTAAACAGGATAATCTGATGTTCTATCATTTTAGAAATGTTATTCTTACCAGTAGGAATAATGTTAATGTCCTAAGAATTACTGCAAGAGAATTGAACTAAGTATTTTCTTTTTTTGTCTTTTTTGAACAATGGATCCTGAAGCAAAAAAAGCTATAAATAGTAGCATGTAAATATTTGATTAAAAACTCTTTGGATACAAAAAGTTGAAGGCCACCTGTGTGACTTGAACCATACACAAAGCAGTACAGTAGTTTAGATTATTATGAAAAGTGGTGATCATTGAACAACTATGAGGTTCCTTCTAGATAGATTTGTAAGGTCACTGCAGTGACAGTCAGTGCATCTCAGGCATGTAAACGTGGCAAAACCCATCCTTCTCCAGGTCTGAACACAGCTGATTTCTTGAGGGACAAGAAGAAATCAACCTTAGTAATGTACTACTACTTATCGACCCAGAGATAATGAAAGATAAAGTTGATCTCAGTGAGATTTGAACACAAGTATAGCAACTCAAATGAATACTGCAAAGCCTTGTATCTAACATTCTAAAAACTCTGTCAACTCACTATCTAAATCTGATGTTAGCTTCTGCTAAACGAAGTTCTATTCATAACTGGATGCTTATTTCTGATTGAAAGCCATTCAACCATATTGGAATCAGTGTCCTTAAGCAAACTATCCCTTCTGTATAATTTTAGTTCCCATCTATTAAAAATATGAGACTATAGTCATGAATGACCGTAAGATTGCACTTAGAAAGTTTCCCTCCGAGGCACAAGTCCAGGCAAGTTTGTTTGTGGAAAAGCAGCAGTCGTCCATGCATTCCAGCCTCCCCTCCATGCCACCAATATCATCCAAGGAAAAGGCAAAGGCTGATACAGCTAGGCACCAGTGACGTCGCAACTCATTTCTATGGCTGAGTGAACTGGAGCAACATGAAATAAAGTGTTTTGCTCAAGAACACAACACACAACCCTGTCGGGGAATCGAACTCACTGCCTCATGTTGCTCTAACCACTAAGACATGCATCATGAAAGACTAATATTAATATTAATTATTAGAGACTCTCTTTAATCCTTTCTACTCAAGGCACAAGGCCCGACATTTTGGGGGAGGGGGCCAGTCGATTAGATCGCCTCCAACTGGTGCTCAATTTATCGTCCCCGAAAGGATAAGAACTCTCTTTAATAATTAAATGAAGGTGCCTATTTATGCTAGCATTTAGCCTCGCTTTCACCCACAGAAATGTGTTTTGGGTTGCAGCAATAACTTTCAAATATTAACGTCCCCTACCGCGATGTTTAACAGAGGGAGTGTACAAAACTCTTTATTTCATTTATTTATTCATTTTCCTTTACATTTATGTTCTCCACTCTCCCAACTTTTTATAGTAAATTTTCGTACTTGGATGAATAGAATCTATATATTATTCTCAATACGTTAGTCATCTCGGTGAGTAAAAACATTAAAATGACATTGTCAAGTCCAAAAATTTTGTATTAAATGGCACAATTTATCACAATTCTCCATGAGACAAGCATACATATAAAATATGTTACCTCTATATTTTTTAAAAATTAAAACATTCTAAATAAAATTTTACGCTATTTAACAATATATTATAAGAATTGGATGACATATGACGGCTCGGTCATCTCTCCCCAGTTCTTACATTAATCATTACAATCCAGAAATAGAACAACACGAGGGATAACGGTAACAACATATCAATAATTTATTCTAGGTTGGTGTAGAGCCGTTTCGTTCCTGGGTGAACAGGAATGCCGCTAGAATACCAAGGAAGCTTCGACCACATGTCGAGTGGAGAGAGCACTGGGAGATACGTGTTGTCACCACCGCTGCTAGATAGAGAAGAGGACGAACGCTATTGCTCTCTCTCCACCTGTTGCCTTGCGCATGCGTGCCAGGGTACTTCCGCTGACGGCAAGTCCCTTGCACATGCGCAATGGAACTTCCCAAGATGGCGGCCACACGCGCCACTACAATGTCTCCCCCACCCCGAGTGCATAGCACGAAACAAGGAAAGATTGTAGAGGGCGCGGAAACAAGATGGCCGCCGAACCCAGAAAACACGGCTAAAATTATACAATGAAAAAGCAAAAATTGTTTTTCTAAAACAAAGAATGACAAGCTCAATAAATTTGCAAAGCGATGCTGTGTCGGATGCAGTAATGGAAGCAAAACTTTTGCATCCGACACAATGTGAGTAAGAAAAAGTTCTGTTCAACATGAAAAGTTCAGCCAGACCTAGAGATAAAGAGTCTGTGTGAAAGAAAGTTGCAACGAAGGTGGTAGAGAAGGTGTTGGCGTGAGCAAATGTGTATGCAAAGGTTGAAACAATATGTAATGTGTACATATTTTCTTTCAGCACGTTGCTGTGCACAGAAATGGAAGAAAAACAATGTTTGTTTGTACAGAGAAATGATATGCCGGCGGCACAAAAAATGTCAAATGTATATTGTTTTGGAAAGTTTCTTTGGCCAATGCACTGTCCGGCCAGATCTAGTGCATAAGGGTCACTTGAGTTTTGTCGCAACGACGAAGGTGGAGTGGTTTCTGGTGTGTGTGTTTGTGATGGTATTGACGTTGGTGTATGCATTGGTAAAGATGTTGACAGTGGTGTGTGTGGTGGTAATGATGTTGACAGTGGTGTGTGCGGTGTTTGAAAAGCGGGCACGTCGTCCACGGAAGTTGAGGGTTTGTCAAGGTACGCTTTTTTCAGACGGTCGACAGACACAATCTCTGTACGACCATTAGCGTCATCAAAGGGTCCTTTATAGGGAGAAACAATGGGTCCTTTGACAGAATCATCCCTAATAAACACGTGAGACCAAGACTCAATGTCTGCTGGCACTTGAGAGGAAGGTGACTGTTGTCTGGGACCCATAGCCGGAAGATTTGAGAAATACTCCCGTAACCGAGTAACATAGGACTCTGGATGTGGTGGTTGTGACGAGTCTGGTACCACCATCGTACCAGGCAACGCCAGTGTGGTACCGTAAAGAAGCTCCGCCGAGGAGAAACCCAGGTCAGCTTTGACCGCAGTCCGGCATCCAAGGAGGACGACCGGAAGATATTCAACCCAAGACTGCGGGTTGGGCGAGGCGCGTAAGGCAGCCTTAAGTTGCCTATGAAATCACTTAACCATCCCATTAGAAGCGGGATGGTAGCTGGTGGTGCGTATACGATGCACCCCCAAGATTCGTGATAGGTCACGAAAGAGCGCGGCCTCAAATTGCCGGCCACGATCTGTGGTCAGGCTGGACGGTACACCGAGAAATCCAGCCAGACACGAAGGCTTGAGCGACAGTCTCAGAAGTAATATCAGCTATAGGAATGGCTTCTGGCCAGCGGGAGAAACGATCGACACATGTTAACAGATATGAGAACCCGCGACTCACTGGCCATGGTCCGACCAAATCAAGGTGGACGTGACGAAAACGGGCCTCAGTAGATGGAACTTGTCCAAGTGAAGCACGAACGTGCCCAAGTGGTAATTGACCGCCGCATGTTGGGTAAAAGAAACCGAGCTGTAATAAGTTTGACTGTCGCAGAGAAACCCGGATGTGACAAGGAATGAAGGGCATCAAAAACAGAACGTTGATGGTTCTCAGGCACTAAGGGCCTGGGAGAACCGGTGGAAGTGTCACACAAAATAGAGCCTTCGGAGGAAGGGAGCGGAAGATAGGCAAACTTACAAGTATGGTACTTTGGTGAAGTTAAATCTAAACTCGACAAAGGAGGTTGCTCCTGCGAATTTGCTAGCAAATCAATTTCCGCGTGAGTGGAAATAGAATGCACAGGGAGGCGCAAAAGAGCATCAGCTGGGATGTTCTCTTTCCATGGCACCTGTAAACTGTGAAATAAAGTCCAGGTGACGAAAAGCACGAGGAGAGAGTTTGTCCGTTTTAGAGGACAGAGCAAAAGTGAGGGGCTTGTGATCAGTGTAAATCACAAACTTCCGTCCCTCGAGCTGATGGTGGAAATGCCGAACTGACAGATAGATTGCTAATAGCTCGCGATCAAAAGTGCTATATCTGCGCTCGGCAGGCTGTAGTTGGCAAGAAAAGAAAGCCAAAAGTTGTATGTTTCCATCTACGGTGTGGTGTAAGACAGCACCAACCGCAGAATCTGATGCGTCCACAGATAATGAAAGGGGGGCATCAGGGGCCAGATGTGCAAGGACGGGAACGGAGGATAAATTCCGTTTGACGGACTCAAAAGCTGACAACGCCGCAGCAGAAAGAGTGAGTCGACCATCCTTCTTAGTATGGCCTTGTAGTAGCCTAGTCAATAGAAGGAGCATATCAGCACATCGGTTTATAAATCTTCTGTAAAAATTGACAATCCCTAAGAAGTGGCGCAACTGTTTTAAAGAAGTAGGAGGTGCGATGCGTTGAATGGCATCGACCTTTGAAGGAAGAGGTCTGATTCCACTGGAATCAATAAAATGTCCGAGAAACTCCAGAGAAGATTGCCCGAAAACACATTTATTCGGATTGACTTTCACGTTGTATGAACGGAGTCTCTGGAAAAGCAGTGATAAATGGTGGAGGTGATTCTCTTTTGTATCGCTAGCGATGAGTATGTCATCAACATAGGCGAATACAAAATCAAGTCCACAGACGACCTCATCTATGAACCTTTGAAAGCTGCTGGTAGCATTACGCAGACCGAAACTCATGAACAGGAATTCAAAACAGCCGAAGGGAGTGGTGATGGCTGTCTTAGGAACGTCCTCCGGATTGACTGGTATCTGATGATAGGCCCGTACCAGATCAATCTTAGAGAAAATGGTGCACCCATTCAGATTTGCCGAGAAATCCTGTAGGTTCCTAATTGGATGGCGATCTGCTATCGTCACGGCATTAAGTCGCCGATAGTCCCCCACCGGGCGAAAATCCGTGTCCCCTTTACGGGCCAAATGAAGAGGATATGCCCATGGGTCGGAGGAGGGGTGAATGAGGCCGAGTTGAAGCATGTGTTCAAACTCGGCCTTGGCCGTCTTGGGACGGTCAGGCGCTAGATGACGTGGGCGCGAAAAAACGGGTGGTCCAGTCGTCTTGATGTAATGGAGGCTGGAATGCGCGGGCTTCGCCGGTTTGAAAGTGATGTCCACCAGCTCCGGAAAAGACGCTAAGAGAGAATGAAAAGCGTCCCCAGCAGTGGCAATAAAAAATGTTGGGCTAAGAGGGGAGTTGGTAGAGCTCCTCGCCGGCGTGGAAAGGGATGTCGAATCGTCGACAAGCCTCCGACGTCGGACATCTACCAACAACTGGAAGTGATTTAAGAAATCCGCACCCAAAATAGGATACGGAATGTCAGCTATGACAAAAACCCATTGAAAGTCTCTACGAAGACCGATATCTAAGCGTAGAGAAAGCTGACCAAAGGTAGGAATCGGGGACGAGTCAACGGCGTGCAAAACTATCGCCGAGCGGCGAGGTTTGTCTACAGTAAGACGAAGTGGCCAAATGCTACAACAGGAACCAGTGTCAACCATGAAGAATTCCTTCGACACCTGGTCCTGAATGAATATTGCACGATTGAAAGTTGGTTGAGTGGAAGAAAGTGACGTGCTCATTTTCCCCTTTACGTGTTTCCCGATTGTTTAAAAGAACAAGTCTGAATACATATTCGCGCCTTGTGTGAGAAGGTTTCATGGTACCAGCACATACCATTTTGTGTTCTGTTGATTCCCCGATTTCGAGAAGTACTGCGAGAACGTGAGCTACTCCGAGACTTCGAGCGAGAGCGGCTGAGATCGTCCAAGTGACGTGTGAGGTCATCGAGCCTGCCAAGAATGTCGTTGTTGGACAAAGGAGAGGACTGCTGTGGAACAGCTGAGGAGGACTCAGTACACTGACAAGCAGCGCGAGAAGGGTTGCCCGAGAATTCAAGGACCTTATCGGCCATTGTGGCCACTTGGTCCACAGTGTTGGACTCAAATGCCGTCGCTAAAATTGTTTGTACGTGCGACGGTAGGCGAGAAAAGAAAATCTTGCGGAGAAGTGGAGCATCTGTTGACTCTCCGCTCAGATCTCGCAAACGGCGCAGAAATTCTGTGGGGTTCCTGTCACCGAGCTGCTCGTCTGCCATCAGCTCATTGAATCGGCTGGCGGCAGACCTGGTGGTCCGGCGTAGAATCTCGTTCTTCACCTCGTCATACGTGGCGTCGTCCTTGGGAGACGTAATTAGGTCTCTAGCCGCTTTTGCAAGCGATGGAGGCAGATTGCAATAAAGCAACTTTAATCTCTTGGACGACGAGATGTCGTACGCCTGGAAATAGGCCTCCAATTGAGCGAAATAGACATCGGTATCACCGATGAATGTAGGCAAACCATGCGACATGTCTACTGGGATCACTCCGTCAAGGTAGGAAAAGGGAATGGAGAGAAACAATGAAAATGAAGTCGTATGAAATATACGAGAGACCAAAGAGAAAATTCACCGCTAAAAGAAAAACACAATGTTTTCCGTGTTCTTGTTTTTGTGTTTTGTAAGTTACAGTGTGCACAAGAGAGAAAGGAAAAAAAAATTCGTAAAAACAATTTTCTTTGTTTTTTTGTGTTTTTTTTTTCTTTTTTGTTTTTGTGTGAGGTGTGTTGCTTTGTACTGTCTGTAGAAAAAATATTGTTGACCAACCTTACGTCGTTGCTGCAAGGAAAAAAACAATACAGGCAAAAGAAATTTTATGTATGTGCGTGTGTGTAGTATTTTTTTTTCCTTGTGTGTTGTCCTGTAAGACAATAGATGGAAGCAACGTTGTTTGTTTTTTTTTCTGTTTTTCAAGCCATGTGGAGTCAGGCGAAAAGAAAGATCACTGTTCACTCGTTTGTTCTTTTCTAGGCCTCAGTTGGTGTTGAAAGAAAACACGTGGGTGAGAGAAATACGCTCGCGTCATAGTAGTTGATGGTTCAGTTTCCAGGCTGTATGGTATTTTTCTCCGGGGTAAGAAAACTGTTGCAGTTGGTTGGGTTGTTCCATTTCCTCGTCTCTTGTGTTGTTTTTTTCTGAATCACGTCGAGGGTCACCAGTTATAAGAATTGGATGACATATGACGGCTCGGCCATCTCTCCCCAGTTCTTATATTAATCATTACAATCCAGAAATACAACACGAGGGATAACGGTAACAACAGATCAATAATTTATTCTCGGTTGGTGTAGAGCCGTTTCGTTCCTGGGTGAACAGGAATGCCGCTAGAATACCAAGGAAGCTTCGACCACATGTCGAGTGGAGAGAGCACTGGGAGATAGTGTTGACACCACTGTTGCTAGATAGAGAAGAGGACGAACGCTATTGCTCTCTCTCCACCCGTTGCCTTGCGCATGCGTGCCCGGGTACTTCCGCTGACGGCAAGTCCCTTGCACATGCGCAATGGCACTTCCCAAGATGGCGGCCACACGCGCCACTACAATATATTTCGCTTTTGTTCGAAATGTCGGAATCTGCTGCAGAAAATAATTTGCTACTGGTCACTAATTGCTTTCAAGGAACGTAACTTCTAAAGTTTCGTATTTAAAGAGAGATAACTTATATTAAAACAAAATTATTTCTTTTATCTTCGGTAATGAAATTTTTGCTTCAGCAGAACAGACGAAGACTTTGTTGACTGTCACATACGAAATTATTCATACTGTAAATGTTACTTATTCTTGATTAGAAGTTGATAATTATAATTTTGAAATCTCTTGCATCAAAGGATATTTCTCATGAACGCATTTACTACATGTACAGATATTTAATTCTGAATGCCAATGTCCAAGCTCTTAATTTCCCTACTACGTCACCCGTTTCAATAACGGATGTAGTAAGTGATGGAACCACCAACTTAAAACTGTTCAAAAGAGGGCTAAAAGACAAAGAAAACCCAGCGATTCTTTTGCCAACCATAAAAAAACTAATACTTTTTCAAAAGTCGGTGACAAAGTAACTTTAGTGGTAAAGTAACTGCTACAATCTGTCAGTCGATCCCAAGCAAGAGCTGCATATGCAACTCACTTATTCCGGACTTTCCTTCGGGAAATGCCGATAAGGGAGATTCCAAACTTCCTCAATTTTCGCATACTGAACCAGTTGTCCTATTAACGTGAGGAGCTGTTTGTTGGCTTACGTGATGCTGACACCAACTCCTCGTCAATTAATAAATAACTGAGACGCCACAACCAGAACATATGTCCCTAGCCAAGTCAAAGACTAAAGCATCAGGAATCTAAAGGTCAAAGAGGACATTCTCGTTACATACGTACTACCTAACTTCAGAAAAATGATATTACTTGCACGATATTCACTGGTTATCTAACTTCGCCAGTCTTCCCATATCGCACTCCACCAGTCTGTCCCTATCGCAACTCCTCCTTCATCCCCATCTACCTACACAAGCCTCGTCATTTCGTTCTTATTAGCTCGTGACTGTGATCCCTTTGTGAGAGATTAAAAGAAATAAAAAGTTTGTAACTTTATTTCTAACTGCACAGCTTTGGCTTTCATAAGGCTTCAAATAAATTGCACCGAGAGAGAGAGAGAGAGAGAGAAAAAGAGAGAGCGAGAGTGTGTGTGTGTGTGTGTGTGTGTAGATCATTATCATCAAGATCCCTTAATTGTTGCAGCCAGTTGTTGGAGTGCCACTCTAGACACTTTCGTAGTCAGTCGTCGCCACTGGTCTCTATTTTCTATCATATATAGGTGTATCCGTATATATACACATATGTATATGTGTACCTATTTCTATATCTGTGTGTACGTGTATTTGCGTATATATATGTAAATCTAGGTACATCTGTGTAACTATAAACAAATGTTATAGAATATCCAACTATTTCAATTGTTATCTCCCCTACATTGCTCATAATTTCACACAATCTTTTATTTTTATTTTTATTTAGATTTCCTTTCCATAAAAACAAAAAATTATTATTATTTTCGCCATACATCAACACAATAAAACTTTTCTTATTTACAAAATATCTCGATATCTGATTATATATTATTATTTATTATTTACTATTATTTATTATATATTAAGACAATGATGTAACTAGTTCCATTTTATACATTTTTACACATATTGTACATATTTCGTAAAGTTCATATCAAATATAACAAGCTCTGTTTAGATAATTAATTACGACATATAACACCTATTTTTTCCTATGAATTATTGACCTATTATTTATTTAAAAAATACTAAAATAAAAAACTATATAACTCACACCCTAGTACCAACTACCTATTTACTTAAAAACTTAGTCGAAATGAGAGATGATGGTTAAGAAATATAAAATATGAATTTCAAATAATATATAGTTCCTTATTTGGTAATTCCGAACGTACATACAAATATAGTTTGACCAGTAAAATTTTTTTAAAGGAGTTTTAAATATATATGTGTATATATATATATATATATATATATATATATATATATATATATATATATATATATATATATATATATATATATATATATATATATATATATATATATATATATGTATATATATATTGGATTTCATAGAGAGGGAATCAAATTAAATATTAGATATATTGGCACCCAAGTCCTATTTTATAGTCTAGATTCAAATAAGCGCGACTGAAAGAATGAATATATAAATCACCTAAAAATAATAACTAAGAAAAAAATCCATGTATATTTTAAACGTCTTTGTTCATTTTTATTTTCCTTTAAATATCACACTACTATAGAATACAAACTTGACCATTATGCTGTTCTATTTATGAATATTTTGGTCCATTTATTATAAGAAAACAATTGTATAGGAATATGACAATAAAAACTAAACTCTATTTTAACACCCAACCTCTTTCCTTTCATTAAGTTCCTCCCAAAAATGCCAAAATAAAAGTTGAGATTTATTCTCATCTATCTCCTCTTCTATCTTTTCTCTTGTCAAAGACAAAATTTCTCCAGCGTTCGATACATCACTGCGTATGGGATAACGAGCCTCCATGTGTGTTTCCTTGTATGTCTCCACTGTCCTCTTTTTGTTACGAACTTTGACCCAACGCAAAATCCCAAAGTTTAAATTGGCTTTTACAGGAGCAGCTGCCTTCGAAGTCTCATATTGTCGTTCAATGCTTGAAATGAGGAGTACATAGACAGCCGACAACTGAAGTTGGGTCCTTCTTTATGTTAATTGTCTTTTTTAACATTTATTTGGAGTTTTGTGGAAAAGGTTGTGACTTCGGTGAAATCTTTGATAGATATAATGTTTTCATCAACCATCCAGCCTATATTAACCCACTAGACTTCAAAATGAAAAGTGCATTTTTCAAAAATGAAAACTATCTAAAATTGTAAAATAACGACTGGAAAACATGAAATTCGCATTATCAAATTTTGTTGATTTTCATGCTTATTTGCAAAATTTTGTGATATTCAGTTTTCTGAAAAAGGTTGTCACTTCGGTGAACTCTCTAATAAATATAATGTTTTCATCAACCATGTAGCCTATATTAACCCACTAGACTTCAAAATGAACAGTGGTTTTGCAAAAACGAAAACTATCTAAAAGTGTCAAAAAACGACTGGAAAACACGAAATTCGCACTTTCAAGTTTTGTTGGTTTTACATGGTTTTTTGCAAAGTTTTGTGAGTTTGTGATTTCTGAAAACGGTTGTGACTTCGGTGAACTCTTTGATAAATATAATGTTTTCAACAACCATCTAGCGTATATTAACCCTTTAGACTTCAAAATGAATAGTGGTTTTACAAAAATGAAAACTATCTAAAAGTGTGAAAAAAGGAGTGCAAAACACGAAATTCGTATTTTCAAGTTTTGTTGGTTTTTCATCTTTCTTTGCAAAATTTTCTGAGATTGAGATTTATGAAAAAGATGTGACTTCGGTGAACTCTTTGATAAATATAATGTTTTCATCAACAATCTAGGCTATATTAACCCACTAGATTTCAAAATGAAAAGTGGTTTTTCAAAAAATGAAAACTATTTAAAAGTGTAAAAAAAACGACTGGAAAACACGAAATTCGCATATTTTTGATTTTGAGCTTAGTGAAAAAGGTTTTGACTTCGGTGAGCTCTTTAGTAAATATAATGTTTTCATCATCCATCTAGCCTATATTAACCCTCTAGACTTCAAAATGAAAAGTGGTTTTGCAAAAATGAAAACTATCTAAAGGTGTCACAAAAGGACTGGAACACACGAAATTCGCATTTTCAAGTTTTGTTGGTTTTTCATGGTTATTTACAAAATTTTGTGAGTTTATGTTTTCTGAAAACGGTTGTGACATCGGTGAACACCTTGATAAATGTAATGTTTTCAACAACCATCTAGCTTATATTAACCCACTTAGACTTCAAAATGAATAGTGGTTTTACAAAAATGAAAACTATCAAAAGGTGTGAAAAAACGAGTGGAAAACACGAAATTCGTCTTTTCAAGATTTATTGTTTTTTCGTGCTTATTTGCAAAATTTTGTGATTTTCAGTTTTGTGAAAAAGGTTGTGACATCGGTGAACTCCTTGATAAATATAATGTTTTCATCAACCATGTAGCCTATATTAACCCACTAGACTTCAAAATGAAGAGTGGTTTTGCAAAAATGAAAACTATCTAAAGGTGTAACAAAACGACTGGAAAACAGAAAATTCGCATTTTAAAGTTTTGTTGGTGTTTCATTGTTATTTGCAAAATTTTGTGAGTTTAAGTTTTGTGAGAAAGGTCGTGACTTCCGTAAAATCTTTGATAAATATAATGTTTTCATCATCCATCTAGCCTATATTAACCCTCTAGACTTCAAAATGAAAAGTGGTTTTGCAAAAATGAAAACTATCTAAAGGTGTCACAAAAGGACTGGAACACACCAAATTCGCATTTTAAAATTTTGTTGTCGTTTCACGGTTATTTGCAAAATTTTGTGAGTTTAAGTTTTGTGAAAACGGTTGTGACTTCGGTGAACTCTTTGATAAATATAATGTTTTCAACAACCATCTAGCTTATATTAAACCTTTAGACTTCAAAATGAATAGTGATTTTACAAAATTGAAAACTATCTAAAAGTGTGAAAAAACGAGTGGAAGACACGAAATTCGTCTTTTCAAGATT
>NC_142936.1:31736102-31763364 GCF_046866305.1 Octopus bimaculoides | reverse complement strand
CCCACTCGGTGGTGTTTCGGAGCAAGTCGTCCATATTTGCTTCACTTTTCTCTATTATGTGCATATTAAGTGCATCCATACATTTCTAATGAAGTAATAGGCAGTGAAGAGAAGCCGCCATAAGAAAACTTTTAACTATCTCTATTCCTTTCTCCCCCTCTCTCTACCTCTTCTCTCGCTCTCTCAAACGCATACATGTGCAAGTACACAATCATTCAGTAAAATATAACTCATGTTCGTCAATGTTTTGTAAATATACCACGATTTTCACTAGGGTGTTAGGGCTAGGTTTTAGGGTCAGGGTCAGGGTTTAGGGTTTAGGGTTAGGGTTTAGGGTTACGATTAGGATTAGTGTTACGGTTACGGTTTTAGGGTCAGGGTTAGGGTTTTAGGGTTAGGGTTTAGGGTTAGTGTTGGGATTAGTGTTACGGTTACGGTTTTAGGGTCAGCGTTAGAGTTTTAGGGTTAGGGTTAGGGTTTAGGGTTAATGTTAGAGTTAGTGTTAGGATTAGGTTTAGGATAGGGTTGGGTAATCGTGCGGGTGTTAATCTGAAAAATTACAGATATGTGAAAAGTACCGACCCTGCCATCTATTATAACTTTTGTTGTTCTGTTTAATATATACATAGATTATGCCTCCAAAGAAGAGGGTTTGCTGGGGAAAGACAGCAACCGGTTTAAAATGACAGCAACAGACTGCAGCAATTCACCACATTCCAGAAGCTACTTTGAACATAATGCAAAATGGTGCATCAACATCTTCTGCCCAATCTGATAGAATTCTGGCAAAACTGTGTACCAACAGATCGCCAGCAATTGCTTCATCAGAAATTGCCGTCCTAGCTCCTGCGAAAAGGGATTACCCTGCTATGTATAATCAGGGCAGCGCAAAAAGTTGTTTTGCACAAGCATTTCTATAGCCAATTAGACGGATGAAATTTACGTACGCTTAATAATGTTACGCAAAACAGCCTTCAGAGTTTCCCTATTAATTTCATCGTCTTTTGAATTATGAACATATTTACATCATAAGGGTTTTTTCGTTGTAAGGCTTTCTTTTTCAGTTGATTTTCACCTAGCAAGACTTATCGTAGATGGCGTAATAAGTCACACCCGGACAAGGTCGGGTTATACTGCTAGTATATATATAAATATATATATTTATATATATAGATATAGATCACCAGCATGACCGCAGCCACTTGGCTGAAACACATAAATAAATAAATAAATATGAACCCTATGAAAAACTTCTAGAATTCAAATCCATTCTTAATAACATACATCCCAACATTCAATTCACTATGGAATTCAGCAAACATCATCTCCCTTTTCTTGATCTCTTAATCATAAAAACACCTAATAACCAAATCACAACCGACATCTACCGCAAACCTACAGACTCACAACAATACCTCCTTTTTAGCTCATGCCACCCAAAATACACCAAGATAAATATCCCCTTTAATTTAGCTAAAAGAATTTGCACCATTGTCTCTGACCCAACCACTCGAGAAATACGCTTACAAGATCTCAAAAAAACACTGTTACAACGCCAATATCCCTCCACACTCATAGATCTTGGAATAAAACGTGCCAAGGAACTTGACAAAAACACACTAAAAACCAACCAACATAATAACACACCCAACCCCAAAATACTTCCATACATCTCCACCCATAACCCCAATAACATCGAAGCATTCACCACAATTAAACAAAACCTCCCCTTACTCACCACAGACCCGAAAATGAACAATATCATTAATACACACAAAGTCCTTAAATGCAAAAGGCAACACAAATCTTTGAAAACATTATTAACCAATTCCAAACTACATACACCACTTCCACCCCCATCAGTTAAAAAATGTGCACGCCCTAATTGTGGCACCTGCCCCTACCTACTTTGAAGGCTCTGAATTTACCTTCAAACGAGGAACAAAGTTTAAAATTAAAACCAATTTCTCTTGTTCCTCGAGTAACCTCATTTATGTCCTTACTTGCGCAGGTTGCCAAAACTTCTATATCGGACAGACGAGCCTCCCATTACGTAGAAGAGTAGCTGTCCATAAGGAACAAATAAACCTCCCTCAATACCGCCAAATTCCACTCAGTGGCCACATAGACTCTTGCGCCAGAAACAAAAACCCTAAATTCATTATATTCCCTTTCTATCAATGTAAAGACAGAATCTCCACACAAGAAAGAATCAACAAGGAGAATCTTTTCATAGAGAAATTCCAACCATTTCTTAACACACACCCCTCAGTGACCTTATTTCTCTATGAACAGTCACAAACTTCCTGTTTGGAAAAAAAGAGTTCATAACTCTAACTAAAAACACTTGTCTCCCCTTACACACACTTCCTGTTTTGACACCACATTTCCTGCTTAACACAAACTTTTAACCCTTTTTTTAAACCTAACAAAACTCTCAACTCTCATGCATCCTTATTTTTCCTACCAATTTATACATGAACTACTATTGAACTACAAAAGCTCAAAGACAATATAATGTATGGGTATATTTATTTTTTTATATATTATTATTTTATATATTATTTTCTTCATTTTGTACTTTTTTGTACTTCTTTGTAAAAAAACATTTTCATTCTCCTTCTTGATAATTTGCTTCATCGCAATGAAAACCGGTTAGAAAACATCTTTATTAAATTATGCTTCCAGTTCAGCATTCTGGCTTTTTTTCATTTTCCTATATATATATATATATATATATATATATATATATATATATATATATATATATATATATATATATATATAATCTTATCTTAATATATAAACTGAAGTTGTGTGTCTGTGTGAAGCCTTTTTAAAAGTTTATAGAAATCCACATTTTCCACTTTTTCGTAAATTTTTTTACATCAATGGAATTTTCTCGATGTGAACTTTCCAGTGCAGTAATTAGATTTTTTAAATTCCGTTTACTTTGTGTGATTTAAGGGAGATTTGGCTGTTGTTTCTAACAAGTTTTATATTTCTTTCCTTCTACCTAGAACGCCGTTCTTACACACGCGCTCAACATAAAAATATAAAAAGTAAGAGTAAAAGAGGGAGAAAGAGAGAGAAAGTGATACATACATAGTTATAGATTAAACTTTCATCTCAATATTCTTTACCTATTTTTCATAGCATAGATACGTAAAAACACACACAAACACACATACGTGACCTCTGACAACAACATACACATTGCTCTCGATCTCTATTCATTTCTCCCTCTCTCACTCTCTCAAACGCATACACGTGCAAATAAACACAATCATTCACAAAAATATAACTCATATTCGTCAACGTGACATAACTACAGAGTTGTACCCACCAACTTTGGAAGGTCATAACTTTCAGAAAAATGAATATTTTTTATGAAATTTTCTACGCATATATTATTTATTATGTTGATTCCGAATATCCAAAAATTTTCGGTGAAAGTGTTTTGGGAGGGGGTGGGGGACAATTTTCGTAAATTCCACTTAAATTCCTCTTAACTTCCAGGAAAATTAATATATTTCGTGAAATTTTCTACAAATATACCTTGATGTATGTACATTTCAAGCATGTAGGAATTTTGAAGGAAACAACGGCAGGTTATTTTTGAGAAGTGTTCCCCACTCGGTGGTGTTTCGGAGCAAGTCGTCCATATTTGTTTCATTTTCTCTATTATGTGCTTATGTGCATCCTTAGATTTCTAATGAAATAATAAGCAGTGAAGAGAAGCCGTCATAAGAAAAATTTTAACTACCCCTATTCCTTTCTCCCCCTCTCTCTACCTCTTCCTCTCTTGCTCTCTCAAACGCATACACGTGCAAGTACACAATCATTCAGTAAAATATAACTCATGTTCGTCAATGTTTTGTAAATATATCACGATTTTCACTGGAGTGTTAGGGCTAGGGTTTTAGGGCCAGGGTCAGGGTTTAGGGTTACAGTTACAGTTAGGGTCAGGATTAGTGTTACGGTTACGCTTTTAGGGTTAGGGTTAGAGTTTTAGGGTTAGTGTTAGGGTTAGCCAATTAGACGGATGAAATTTACGTACGCTTAATAATGTTACACAAAACAACCTTCAGACTTTCCCTATTAATTTCATCGTCTTTTGAATTATGAACATATTTACATCATAAGGGTTTTTCCGTTGTAAGGCTTTCTTTTTTAGTTGATTTTCACCTAGCAAGAATCATCGTAGATGACGTAATAAGTCACACCCGGACATGGTCGTGCTATACTGCTAGTATATATATATATATATATATATATATATATATATATATATATATATATATATATAACAAATAGTAAATGAGTATATGCATATATACGTACAGGTATATATGTATAGGTGCATATCTGGGTACAGGACATTGCAAACAAAACAGAGACGAGAAAACACACAAGCCACATAGAGAACATTCTACTTCATCAGCTACCTCCGTTTTAAGACCGGCGTTTCGAAGAGTTAGGCAGGACGCATCGTTAAAACAGCTCTTCCCATGGACCGCAAATTGAATGTGTGTACACAAATTAAATCTTGCCATGGAGGAATGTCGTGGCGGACAAAAAACAAGACAGGAAAACAAACAGAAAAGGCTTTACGGCCAGACGAGAAAAATTGTTTGTGTATGAACGCTGTGAGACACGAACTTGAAAGTAGGGACAAGGTGGTTCGCGTGTTAGCTCGGCGACAGCCAAGGAAGAAAAGGATTATTGACCGGAAGCATGTGACCATGCCGGTGTAAGGGGAAGAGAGAGAGTGGCAGAGGGAGAAACAAAGAGAGGAAGTAGAAGAATAGGTGAGCAACGAGAGGAAAAGAGAAAGAGAGGAAGTACAAGGGGGAAAAAAGAGATACGTAATAGTAACAGAGGAAGAACGAGATGGGTAAAGCGAGATACGTAGTAGTAAAGAGGAAGAACGAGGGGAAGAGAGAGAGTGGTAGAGGGAGAAACAAAGGGAGGAAGTAGAAGAATAGGTGAGCAACGAAAGGAAAAGAGAAGAGAGGAAGTACGAGGGGGAAGAAAGAGATACGTAGTAGTAACAGAGGAAGAACGAGAGGGGTAAAGCGAGATACGTAGTAGTAAAGAGGAAGAACGAGGGGGGGGGGAATGATAGGGAAAGAGATAGGGTAGCGTCGGAAAATATGAAGTTACGAAAAACTACTTACAATTGGAGACGCTGCGTTCAATCATGTAAAAACAAATAGTAAATGAGTATATGCATATATACGTACAGGTATGTGCATACCGACATCCACCTGTATGTATAGGTGCATATCTGGGTACAGGACATTGCAAACAAAACAGAGACGAGAAAACACACAAGCCACATAGAGAACATTCTACTTCATCAGCTACCTCCGTTTTAACACCGGCGTTTTGAAGAGCTAAGCAGGATGCATCGTTAAAACAGCTCTTCCCATGGACCGCAAATTAAATTTGTATACACAAATTAAATCTTGCCATGGAGGAATGTCGTGGCGGACAAAAAACAAGACAGGAAAACAAACAGAAAAGGCTTTACGGCCAGACGAGAAAAATTGTTTGTGTATGAACGCTGTGAGACACGTACTTGAAAGTAGAGACAAAGTGGTTCGCGTGTTAGCTCGGCGACAGCCAAGGAAGAAAAGGATTATTGACCGGAAGCATGCTGGTGTAAGGGGAAGAGAGAGAGTGGCAGAGGGAGAAACAAAGAGAGGAAGTAGAAGAATAGGTGAGCAACGAGAGGAAAAGAGAAAGAGAGGAAGTACAAGGGGGAAAAAAGAGATACGTAGTAGTAACAGAGGAAGAACGAGAGGGGTAAAGCGAGATACGTAGTAGTAAAGATGAAGAACGAGGGGAAGAGAGAGAGTGGTAGAGGGAGAAACAAAGGGAGGAAGTCGAAAAATATATATACTAGCATAGGCACCCGGCGTTGCCCGGGAATGTAATTGTTGCTTATATACTGGAAGAAAAAAAGCAAAATATGCTGTATAGAAATTTGAGGACATTCTGTAGAAGGACTCTCAGATGAATGATGGCTGGGCGCCTCTCATTTTCCCCATCAGACATTTTACCTCACAACATTTCTAAAATCTCCTCTTCATCATTCAAATCTTGTGCTGTCCTTACTATTACATGTCCATCCAGATTGTGTTCATTAGTTACTTTATCGGTATTCTCTGGTACTCTGTGGTTTCTATATTATTATTATTATTATTATGATCATCATCATCATCATCATCATTATTTCTTTGAGGTCGATACAATAAGTACCCATTGGACTTGAAGAAATTGATGTAACACCTCCCTGAAATTACTAGCCTTGAGCCAAAATTTGAAACCATTACTACTACTACTACTACTGCTGCTGCAACTACTACTACTACTACTACTACTACTACTACTACTACTACTACTACTACTACTACTACTACTACTAAAGCAGCAAACTGGCAGAATTATTAGCATGCCGGGCAAAATGCTTAGTGATATTTCGTCCGTCTTTATATTCTGGGTTCAAATTCTGCTGAGGTCGACTTTGCCTATCATACTTTTGGGATCGATAAAATAAGTACCAGTTGACTACTGGGTCGATTTAATCGATTATCCCCTCCCCTAAATTTCAGGCCTTGTGCCTATAGTAGAAGGGTTATTACTATAGGGGGTTCCTATAAGGTTGTTATCCACCCCTGATTGGAATTCTCCCGTATGACATGTACGCATGCTCAGTGACTTGCTTTAACTTCCGCAGACGACTCACATACTGTACTGACCGATTAATATGTCTCCGAAGAAATCACACGAATACTGCTGTATATGCAGCCACTATAGAGGGAAGAATGTAGACGCCAAAGTTATTTCACTACATAGATATCCTGCAAACGTAGCTATTCATCGTATTTGGCTTCAGAGATCGAGACTTGTGAGGAAAGACTTTGTTTACACTGCAAATAGCCAAATGTGTTCCCAGCATTTCGTCAATTTTAATGGACTATCGAAAGATCACCCCTTGCCATCCGTTTTTCCAAACAAAGTATTTAAAATATCAGTAAGTGCATGATCATATACGCAGTTAGTAGATGAGTGAAATTTCTCTTTGATTTATCTCCTCATTAACAGATTAGAACATGTTAAAATTCAAGAGGGAAACAAATTTGAGTGGTGTACGTTGGGCTAAACACGAATGTTTAATCTAATAATTGTTGTGTTGATGTACAGGTATTTTGCATTCAAATAATAAATACATTGAAATTGTTTTAATGTTCTGAATGAATGTGGGAATTTCGAGTAAGCCTAACTATATGTTTCTTTATATATATATATATATATATATATATATATATATATATATATATATATATATATATATATATATATATATATATGGGAGAATGTACGAAAAAACAACAACAGACGAGGACAGGTGGTGTAAATAACAAAAGGATGTATTAGTATGACGCTTGGGAATACGGAAAGTCTTTGACGTTTCGAGCTACGCTCTTCAACAGTAAGAATACGGAGACAAGGAGAAAAACACGGAGAAAAAAAATTGAATAGTGTTCAGTCAATGGTCAATCATATATATATATATATATATATTTATTAATAAGGGTAGAAATTGAGATTAATCAATTAGAACCAGTGGTCTAGCATATTAAAAAAATCCGAAGATTAAAATTATATTACATACAAAAATAAGAGGAATGACCAGCAAAAGTGGACTCCTATATGCTAGAAATAGATGCTGATCCGGCATCTATTTCTAGCATATAGGAGTCCACTTTTGCTGGTCATTCCTCTTATTTTTGTATATGTATCTATATATATATATATATATATATATATGTGTGTGTGTGTGTGTGTGTGTGTGTGTGTGTGTGTGTGTGTGTGTGTGTGTCTGTGTTTGTTTGATTAAATAATAAATTTACAGCATTGAATCTAATATTCCTCTAATTATTAGACTTTATAGTGTGACTGTCCCTAACTCTTCTACACCTCATCATGCTCATGGCCAAATCAGTGAATGGTTGCTGAAAGCTATGCTGAAAGCAGATTGGGATCAGGCAATACTTCACCGAGAGGAGATATAAGCTTCTGCTTATTCCTGTCTGAAGTATCGTCCGATACTTCAGACTTATCGTCCAATGAATTTACTCTGTTGACATTCTTCATTGACAGAATTTTTATACCTTTCAGCCTTTCAGTCAAGTCCGCCTTTCTTCCAGTAACATACTGTCCATATAATCTTAAATATTTCTTTAACTCAGGCACAGTAAGTACTTCGATAAGTACCATGATAAGATGTAAAACAATAACAATAGCGTGGATAGTCTGCGGAAGTTTAATTGTCTACATGGAGCGCTACCTAGCCAAGGGAGATAACTTACTTATAGAAAAGCCCTATTGTTATTGCTGTTCTTATTCTGGCTGACTTAAGCCTTGTGAGTGGCTTTGGTAAACTGAATCTGAAAGTAGCTTGTATATATGTATATGTATCTTTGTGTGTGTATTAGGAAGGTGGTGTTGTTTATGTCCTGTTGTCTCAATAGGGCATACTAGCTATGTAGAAACTGCACTGTCATACCTGCAATGTCATTCTTTTGTCATTATTCATGAAAAGAAATCCAACCATTACTCTGTTTATGTTTGAAGGACTTAGGGAATGATTACTTTACATGGGAACAGATGACAGGAAGTTCATCCAGCCATATAAATATCTACTTCATCAAATTTTGTCTTATCCACTGAATTGTGGAAAAATGGACATTAAAAGCAGAGAGAGCAGGATGCACATACTGTTATGTATGCTTATGCACACAGAGTTAATTGTCTACAGAAATGCAGAAACATATATGTATATATGTTTAAGCATCTCTCATATACCATGAGTTTCTATGATGAGTATTCCAGTTTGTTTAGTAGCTGAGTAGTTCATAGAGAATTGTGCCTTTAACATAATACTTAGCCAGAATCAGCATGGAACTGTGAGAAATAATGCTGGATCTTTGGATAATAAGTATAGTCCATCTGATGAGTTCCCATACAATTTCCCTTCTACTCAATTTCATTCCTGAGGTTAAGGGTTAAGTCTAGGCTATGAGACAACACACCCATCATGCCATGATTATAAAGTGAACTTCTTAACCATTTTGTCATACCATCATGCATATATGCACTATCTCTTTTTCTTTCACACACATTCTTGATTATGGGCTCACACATACACACTTGAATGATTGTATGTATGTGCACATACACTCACACACATACCTAAAAAGATTGTCTTCTATTACTCACATACATACACGCCCGCACTTTATTTCACACATCATATTTGTATGTTCTCACACATACTATTGTTCATGCTTCTTCCATACACAGATATGCTCTTTCTCTCATACATTTGCATCTTCTGTCACTTAATAACACTAGATGCTTCCTACCACACACGCACTGCCTTCTCCCCTCGCTACATCTTTCTGTCCACTTACATTTCTGTGCACTTGCATTACATGCATTTTCATCTCACTATACTACTTGTAACTTATTATACAAGCTGACAATATCATCATCAATTTTCACTTAAGCTTTATATCATTCCTCAACAATGTGTTATTGTCTCATGGTTCATCATTCATGGTTTGTATCTCTCCTCTTGTTCATTTTTCTCCACCTCAGTTTGCATCACCCCATCCACAGTTCACTCATTCACAGATCCCATCTCTTCCTCCAACCCTATATTTTCTCCATAGATCATATCACTCTTATACAGGTTCCCTACTGATCTCCTTATTTTTTTATGGACTCCATGTTTTCTATACAATTCCTGTCATTCTTCTAGAGTTTCCATGATGTAATAATTCTATCAAATTAAAAGCAGAATGTATTAGTGATAATGCTTAGCTAGTTACTTTACCTGCTGTCTATATTTTGTCTCCTCCATTATTGAATGTTTATGACCTCTCGCTCTCTCTCTCTCTCTCTCTCAAGTATTTCTCTTGAGTTGAACTTAATGATTGAAGCTTACAAAATACACAAGTTACACACTATTCTACTACATGCAATGAGTTGTACCACAATAAGATACCTATCTACTACTTGCTGAGCTAGTCTATCTACAGGTTGATGTGCTACACTTTTGAAGTTTACAAATTTTTATGCATCATACTGCTGGTATGACTGTGTGGTTAAGAAATTAGCTTTGTAGTAATATTCTTCTAGATATGATACCATTACACAACACTTTAGGAAGAATTGACACCTATAGACTCCATAAAATTAGGTAGATGAAAACAGTTGTTGAGTGGCAGACATATTCCATCGCCTTGCTTAAGACCTCCTCTTTAGGTGCCTAAGAAGAGTTCACTTTATTACAGGCCTCTGAACCAGTCCTCTGGTTTTTTTTTTTCATTTCTTTTGTCTTTTTCTTTTTGCTAGACCTCTGTACACAACACCTTCTCAAATGACTAAGCTATAAAAAATAATTGAAAGAACATTGATATATTTGTAGTATTCAGTAAGTTGGTATTTAATGAATTCTCAATCTGTGACTTTCTGTCTAAATTAGAAATATTAATATTTCTAAGTCTCTCTAAAGGAGACTACAGCAGCGGTACTGGATATTAATAGTTATCACCAAGCAGCCCAGAAAAATAGGACGAATGCTACCATTGATTAACTCCAAGAGACCATCACCTCTAGCTAGCTATGTCCATTATAACCTTCTAGCTAGTTGTGTCTATTATAACCTTCGAACAGGCTGACCTCTCCTGTTCGAAGGTTATAATAGACACGACTAGCAGTACTGATATTAATAGTTATCGCCAAGCAGTCCAGAAAAATATGACGAATGCTGCCGTTGATTCGCTCCAAGTTTCAGGGTATTTGCCCCTTATCAATGTAGAGCAGCCGAACCGAGCAGGTGTCGCTACTGACCATCTGTTCAATAGCAGCATTCGTCCTATTTTTCTGGACTGCCATGTTAGCTTGGTGATAACTATTAATATCTGTCTAAATTGTTTTAATTCAATTTAGACTTTCATTTGTTCATACCTGGTTACATACACATACTGGTACACATCCACACATTCACTTGTATTCTTATTTCACCTCAGCATTTACAACAATATTCTGCTAATTCTTCACATTTCATTGATCTGTTATGCTGCAGATCATGGTCTGCTCTATATGAAGGGAATGTAAGGCACCTTCAACAAGTCTCACTTCTCAATAACAAGTACAGATTCTGAAGAACCAATACTACCAGAGACCCACATTCCAATATTTGTCATGCACCAGTAGTCATTTGTCAAATTTAATATTATCTATGTTATCCTTGACATCAACAAAGGCTTTGACTATGTTTAGTATTAGAATCTCATAGCTGATTTTCCTGCCCATGGACCCTTTATACCTCTTGTCTGTTGGATAGTTGTCTGTCGAACTTTCTGTTGTTGCCTGCATCAATGGTACTTTCCCTGAATCACATTTTTTATCACCATGGTTCATCAACATTTACTTATCTCTTCCACATTCTTCTTTCTGTATATTACTAGTATTTGTAACCACATGCAATCATACTGAGATATCATCCTTCAGTCTTTAAGCTTCTTCACACAGGTGCTCCTCACACTAGATTTGCATAAACTTGCACTATTTTATAAACTTAAAAAACTTCAACCATTTCGTACACATGACACTCTAGTTCACTTTAATTGCAACAAGACAGTGCACTACTTACATGCATGAACAACACACATCTAAAATGCTTAAATGTTGCAACAAATGTTAGGCCTTTTGTTATCCCTTGTAGCTACCTCACATTAAAAAAAAAATGTTTTTCTGGTTTCAGACTAGTGGGGCTGGGTTATCACTTTCACCTTTAGTTGAGCCATCAGCTCCAACACTAATTTCAGTCTGGTATTTTTGTTGATCATTATTTATCAAAATACTAAATTACTTGCAACATTAAGGGTTGCAACTCGATGAATTAATTTACACTGGTATGCACACACAGATACACATTATATGAGCATATGTAAACATGCACATAGCAAATGTGATCCACATGAGCACTACTCATACATATATGGGACATTGCTGCTGCATACATTCATGGCTGTATTCAGAAAAGGACTTTATGGCAGATTGGCTAAAACTTATTCACCAAACCCACTTTATACCCATGAGTTCACAAATTCTTAAGTTTCGACTGTTACTACATTGGTCCCTCCTCTCTGAACTGACAAACTTACCTATAGCACTCAAATTTCTACCTCTTGACTTTCCTGCATTTCTGTGTCTCTTTAAATATTTTTCTTAGTTTCTCTTACCCAGAAATGTTACCCTCTGAAACTACTACCTAATCCACATTTTTCCAAAAAAGCCATCAGCCTTGGGAAGTTTAGGCTGAATATAGAAATCATCTGTCTATAAGGGAAGGTCGCTGGCATTGCTTTTCTAAATAAGGAAAGGTGAAATATCAATATTCTTTTATTTGTTTCAGTCATTTGACTGCAGCCATGCTGGAGCACCACCTTTAGTTGAGCAAATCGACTCCAAGACTTATTCTTTGTAAGCCTAGTACTTATTCTATTGGTCTCTTTTGCCAAATCACTAAGTTACGGGGACGTAAACACACCAACATCAGTTGTTGAGCGATGTTGGTGGGGGACAAACACAGACACACAAACATATGTATGTGTGTGTGTGTGTGTGTAAAAGCACATTGGTTGTGAGTTCGAATCCTGGACTGGGCTGTGTGTTGTGTTCTTGAGCAAGACACTTTATTTCACGTTGCTCCAGTTCACTCAGCTGTAGAAATGAGTTGCGATGTCACAGGTGCCAAGCTGTATTGGCTGTTGCCTTCCCCTTGGATAACACTGGTGGCGTGGAGAGGGGAGGCCGGTATGTATGAGCGACTGCTGGTTTTCCATAAACAACCTTGCCTGGGCTTGTGCCTCGGAGGGTAACTTTCTAGGTGCAATCCCATGGTCAGTCATGACTAAAGGGGGTCTCAGCATATATATATATATATATATATATATATATATACGACAGGCTTCTTTCAGTTTTCATCTACCAAATCCACCCACAAGGCTTTGGTCGGCTTAAGGCTGTAGTTGAAGACACTTGCCCAAAGTGTCATGCAGTGGGACGGAACCCAGAACCATGTGGTTGGTAAGCAAGCTACTTTATTTCCTTAAATTTGCCATGAGGGCAGTACACAGAGTAGCTACGGGCTGGACGAGGACATTAATGAGACGAATGATAACGAAAATGAGTAAAAATGAGAGGAACACCAGCACCCGCCGACCAATAACCCCTTTATGGTAAGCAAGCTACTTACCACACAGCCACAACTATAGTTTTTTTTTATATTGCATTGTTTTACATTGATTTTTTCTGTATAAGTATGATTTGTGTGCATTTTTCTTAATTTATAAAATCTTAGAACAATTAACTTTCTTATTAATCATGAAATAAATGTGGAATTTGCAAGTCAGGCAGCCTGAAACAAGCAGAGTTATGTCCCTTGTTCACAAACTATGATACAATGATTGTAGTAAGTTTTGAAGTACTGAAGCATTTTAACCTCATATTTATAGAGACAGGTATTGTGTATTACTGTTGTTGGTAGCTTGTGTTAGAGATAAACTAAGAGTAATTGTGGAAAACTTAGTTTGACACAACAACAAAAAGAACATTTGCATTCTAGAGAGTTAAATGATACCACAAGCTTGCTTAATTCCTTCCCAATATGGAACAACATATGTTTAAACTCTTGATATTCTGCAACTAATTTATTTATAATGAGGAAATCCTTTCAAGTAGAAGTTATCCAAATTGCTTCTAATCATTTAGAATATAGCCTAGCCAACACTTATGAGCAAGTATGGCCTGGTAGCTTGTACTAGCTTTTGCTAACTGTTTTAGGTGCCTATGTAGTGACAAGCAATGACACCCTTTAACCCCTTTAACGCCCACCAACCTTGACCCAGTGAAACATTGAGGCTGTGACTGCTAGAAAGAGACTGCTATACCAACAGTCAAGAGCTGCTTATCTTCAGCTGAAGTACTGTGAAATGTGTATTGTGAAATGTGAAGACGCATAGCTCAGTGGTAGAGTATCGAGTTTATGATCGTGAGGTTGTGATTTTGAATCCTGGACAGGGCTGTGTTGTGTTCTTGAGCAAGACACTTTATTTCATGTTGCTCCAGTTCACTCAGCTGCAGAAATGAGTTGCGACGTCACAGGTGCCAAGCTGTATCAGCCTTTGCCTTTCCCTTGGGGAGGCTGGTATGCATGGGCAACTGCTGGTCTTCCATAAACAACCTTGCCCGAACTTGTGCCTGGGAGGGTGGCTTTCTGGGAGCAATCCCATGGTCAGTCATGACTGAAGGTGGTCTCAGCAACTGTGAAATAATGTGCCTTGCCCAAGAACACAATGTGCTACCTAGTCCAGGAACTGAACCCATGATTTTCTGATCATGAACCCATGCACCTTCACTTCCTAGTTATTTCTCTCTATTATTAGTGATATATTATGTATTCTTGAGTTATTACCCTCTTTTTGATTAAGACATGTAATATCCTATAACATGTAGCATCCTCAAAAGTTATGTAAGAATTATATTTCCTACATATCTTGGTGAAGAATGTAGAATTAAAAGTTTTAATCAGATCTATTGAAGGATAAATGCATATGAGCTTCATTCACCCATTTACAATATATTTTGTAATTATACCGTAAAGTTTATTATTCATAGATGCTTTTGCTGGTAGGCAAATGCTTGTGACATATTTGTTCATGCAGTAATTCAGAGCAGGGTTGACAAATCTAATGTATCAAAGAATCCTATCTGATAACCCTGTTTGTGTAAAAAGAACACAAATCTGAAACTAGAGACTGTACAGTTAAATGACATTCCTAACTATTGAGATCTATTCTATGAGGGTGCCAATATCTGCTAGCGAGTAACACTGTTTACAGTTATGTATAAAACTGTTACTTTCTCGCTCTGATTGGCCTTGCTTATGTTTGGGGAGCTGCCAACCTGAAAAGTCAGTGAGATACCTGAAGCTGCCTCATCCAACATAGCTATTTCACCTTCTATTAGCATTGTTTGCATGAGAGAGCAAAAGAGTGCCATCTTTTCACGAGCTTTTTAGCTGCTTGGTGAAGGGAGCTTTTGGATTTTAATTATGTACTGTCTGTATTTGACTCTGGAGTAAATTTCTCCAAGTAAGTATATCCCCATAAAAATCTTTTATTTTATTTTATTTATATTTTGTTAAAATGTTAGGGGAGTGAAAATTATGAAATAGAAAAAAAATATAACAAGCATAAACAAAAAATACTACAAAAAATAAAAAATAAAACATCCACAAAAAATAGTCTCTTTAGCATTCATAAGCTGCAGGTGTATATTTTCTATACACTGAGTTATTTTCGTATAAACAATAGTGCTTCTGTATACAAATATTTATTTCTTCTCCATGTAAAGTGTCAAATACTGACTGGTTACTATATCATCTAACAAGCATGTAAACTATCACTTTTCAGCAAACGGTTTCTGCTGTTCTACACTTGAGAACATAGCATCATTGCTGTGTTTTGTTTTATCTTACTATCTGAAACTTAAACTCTATACTGTCTACCTCATTAACTCTGCAAGCTGAAAGTAGGAATATCTGAAATATAACTATACTAGACATTCAACTCTTTTATTTTGTGAAACTTGTGATTAATAATTAATATAAGAAGTAAAAAATGAAATAAAAATATGTAAAGATTAGTACTTAAATCAATTATATGAAATGTAATGCATTGAAAGTTGAATAGTTTCCATCTAATTATTATTCTTATTGTTATCATCAGGCTCTGAGCAGAATCATGAGAGAGCTAAAAAAAATATCTTGCAGTGTTTGAGTTCAGATCTTACCAAGTTAAATTTTACCTTTAATCCTTCTGGCTTGATAAAATAACATACTAGAGATGTTGTGGAGTCAGTCTAATCAGCTTACTCCCTCCCTAAGGTTTTATGCCTTGTGCCCATATTAGAATCAGTGATGTTTAACTACAGCCTTTATATTCAGAGTTCAAATGTTGCCAAGGTTGACTTTGCCTTTCATACTTTCATGAGTTATGAAATAAGTACCAGTGAAACACTGAGGTCCATGTAATCAATCTATTGTTTCCTCATTCCAAATTATTGACCTTGTGCTGATATAAGAAATCATTATTATTGTAAGACAGTGTCAGAATCAGTAGATTAACAGTTTAAATGCTTTGTATTTAACTATGGTGTTGAGTTAAATGTCTATCTTTCTGCCAGCATTGAGATAATTGACTATTTAGAAATCACTGGCAGAGATACCCGGCGTTGCCCGTGTTATATGCAATTGAAAAATGAGACTTTTCTGTTATATTTTCTGTAAGGAACTGGAATACATATGATTCAAATTTCATCAAAATTGTACATGAGGGTTCTTTCCCTCTTTACACACCATAAAAAATTCTAATCATGAGACATGTATCCTATACTATTGATGTTTATGCGCATATTCCAAAATTTCAGTCTTCTGGAACCTGTAAAAAAGATTTTGCTCCTGCAAAATGGAGCTCATGGTGGGAATGAAGGCCCCTATTGGGGGTGGGGGTGTTAATGTCAACCAGAGAAGTTGAATTGTTGGGAATGTTTTTAACTTGGGTCTTATAGTATGCCTGTATATATGTGAGAGTATAGTCTCACTTTAATAGTTTCAGTATGAAATTGAAAGTATTAAAGTGAAAATATTTGAAATTACAGTAGCGACATGTTATTGTTTCACTTTTGACAGGTAATACTGAAATAGTGGAATAGTTTCAGTGTTAGAGTGAAAGTATCTGACATTGCAGTAGAGTGATGTTATTGTTTCACTTTTGACATGTAATACTGAAATAGTGGAGGAGATATGATTGCTGTGGGCTCGAACTATGCAGGAAGTTAAACATTTTTTTGACCTAAGACACTACATGGACCCTAAAAGAATTTTGCTCCTGAAAAATGGAGCTCATGGAGCTGAAAAATGTCGGAGTTAAGGCCCCTATTGGTGATAGGTGTATTAATGTCAACTAGAGAAGTTTAATTGATGGGAATCTTTTTAACTTGTGTGTAATATGTATTGTTTGAATTTCTTTGAAATAGGAAATGTATGTATGTTCACTGGTTTTGTAAAAGAGAGCAAAGCTACAGGAAAGCAAAAGATGAATGATCACGATAATCAGTCAGCTACCGTAGGATTCCAATGTAGGATTCCTCACTATACAGGTGACAGGCACAGCTTTAAGATGCATTATGGATCTATAGCAATTGGAAGGTCATGACCCAATTGAAACAACAATGTGTGACGTTTGGAGTAAAGGGAAATGAAAGTGTCGCCTCTGGAGTTTGCAAATGACCACTATACTGATAGGTAACTAGGCAGAAAATATTTACAATCAATAAATGTCTTAGAACAACCAGTCACTCATCTGGGAAGGCCTTGAAATCAATGTTACCAACTGGGAACTATATGTGTCGCAGTGGTAATAAAAAGACTCAAAGGAAGTCTGCAACGAAATAATTTTACTCAACACTTTGCAAGTGAATCAGTGGAGGCAAAGATGAGTCTCATTTATTTGACAATTTATGCACCACATTGCAGAAATCACAATGTAAGTATATCTGAAAGTATAATCTTACACTGTTGTACCGTTGAATTACAAATAATGCTCATCTGTTATGTTCAGGTGACCCTAGAGCTACCAATGGTACAACTGTATTCGTCTTTGCTTAGGAAAAATGACTAAATTGTGGGTGTGAAATCCCCATGAAGGGGTCTTTGTAACTTCTAAGAAGAAAATTTTTTAGAAATATTACTTTATTTGTGTGTAATATGTATGGTTAAAATTTCATCAACATCAAAATTATATGAGTTTTCATGGGGGTTATGGCCATTATGCATAGAATATAATTTCCAAATTTCTTAAAGATCCATTCAATACTTTTGACGTAGTTTTGGATAAGAAAACAAATGACTAATGTGTGTGTTTGTGTGCATATGTATGTGTGTGTTTGTGTGCATATGTATGTGTGTGTGCATGGGTGTATATATGTATAGATAACTGTCTGCATTTATATATGTGTACATATTAGATGTACACCTATATATATACATCTACACATATGTATACATATACATGTATACATATAGATCTATATCTCTATATATATCTATACATATTCGTGTACATATACATGTATATGTATACATATACATCTCTCTTTCTCTCTCTCTCTCCCTCTCTCTCTCTCTCTCTCTCCCTCTCTCTCTCTCTCTCTCTCTCTCTCTCTCTCTCTCTATACATATATATATATATATACACACACACACACCATTAAAGTGAAAGTATCTCTCATTACAGTATCGAAATGTGATTGTTTCAGTTAGTGGAATAGTTTCATTTTTAAAGTGAAAGTATTTGACATGAGTGTTTTTGTTTCACTTTTAACACGTAATACTTAAATGGTGGAGGAGATATTATGTTGCCGTGAGCTCGAACTCTGCAAGAAGTTAAAAAATTATTTTTTGATTAAAGCACAACCAGAAGCCTAAGTAAGACATGTGTAAAATTTGAATGAAATTGGTTGTGTAGTTCTCGAGTTTTAGGGAAGCACACACACACACACACACACACACACACACACAGACACACACACATTCTCATTTTTATATATATAGATTGCCATTATTTATTATCAATTACTATTGATAATAATAATATTGTTTAGAGCAGTGTTCTCCAATGTGGGAGCTAGTGCCTCCTTGTGGGCACTGTTGTGTTGAAAAGAAGCACTGGGAGTTTTTATTTCATTTGGGGGGACAGTGATTATACTCAGGTGGGCAGTGGGCATTTATCCTTTCTTTTTCTTTCAAATTTTTAAAAATTTGAAAAACACTTTTACCACTTTGGTGAAACCAAGCAAATTATTGGCACCATGTGTAACTGGTGTCGCTAAGGTGAAACCCCCAAAACAAAAACAAAAAAAAAGACAGATTGACAAATGACTAAAAGAAAACAAAAGCAATGAATAAAAGTGAAAAGCTGAATGTGTGTGTTTGTGAGCAAATAAAGAATGGTGGTCAGAATTTTGGGAGTGGCTGATATGTATGTGTTTGCGAATGTGTGCGTATGTACGGGTATGTTTGTATGTATATGACTGCATGTATGTGAGTGTGTTGCAGTTTTGAATTCCTCTCTGCAACTGAACTTAAATTGACTCCTGGCAATTAAAGGCCTGGCCACACGCATGCATGTGCATGCACACACACATACACATATTTGTTTTAGATTTTGTACCCATTTGTACACCAGATAACATCTTATGTTCTGAAATTTACATTTTGAATTTGTTTTAATTATAAAATTACACCTCAGCTAAAAACTCTTGTTTTGGCTTTGGAAAACAGAAGCTTTTCTTTCTCTTTCTATATTTTTTGCTAAGTTAGAATTTCTCTGTTTTGGTCAGGATTTTCAAATTATTTTTGTCATGTATCAAGCAAAAGAGGGAAGCATTTAAAAAATTTAATTCATAGAGCCGAATAAAATCAAAATATAAATTTTAATCCTTAGGGGAGTAAACATTTTTTTTTTTTTCCTAAATGCTACGTGTTTGTATTAGATTTGCAAGATTCTTGATGTGAACTTGTGTGTTGAGACAAATTTTACATATTTTTCCCTGAAATTATATTTTTCCTGAAGCATTTGTAGCGCTTTCCATTTCCTTGAAAATAATTGGTAAATATTTTGTAAAGGACCTGCTCATACTTTGGTGTGAAATAATCTTTTTCTACAGGTTTTTCGAGCGCTTTCAATGTATTTTACCACTAAACCTGATGCAGGCTACTTTTTTCTGCAAAAATGAAGGGGGAAGGGAGGGGAGGAAAACTTGGAGTTTCCCGGGAAACTTGGAGGAGCCCACCAAACATGAAGTACTCTTCCTCCAATGTCTAAATCCAACCCAGTTACTACCATGAAACTTCGGAAAATGATCAATTTATTTTTTTAATAAGTTTACTATAAAAATTAACAAGTATTTTCGAAAAAAAAATGACAGTTATTAACTTACCTTCATTTATTTTATTTATTTTCACCTGTTATTTATTGGAGTACCGAATTAATTTCTACACATATTATATCCAGCTGAGAATAAATTTTGAGAATTTTTTTTAATTGCAACAAATTCTTCTATCATTATTATTACCATCATTCAAGGAATTATTTAAATATTGTGATTTTGCTTTAAGATTTTTCTTGAATTATTCATTTTCCATTATCTTTTCTTACTGGAATTATAATCATGAAATTCATTAATTGGAAATTTTGATTGAGAAATGGTTATTTAGCTCCTTGCTTATTGTGAACATGCCATGCACTAAGTCCGTGGATCTCTCTGTCATATACTTTAATTCGTGTCTCAAATATCTATTGTCACTCAACTAATTTTCCAGTTTCTTTTAAATAGATTAATATGCTTCCACCTCTAACCATATTTATTGAGATGCTACTTACACTAGGCAGGTGCACACTTACAATAGTGAAGCAGCTGATTTAGTAAGAGAAACTATTAGTCTTTCAATCATAAACTCTTTATTGTTTCAACAAAGTACTATTATTTCAGGAAAAAAAAGCACCCCTGTACCTCAATAGTTTTTGAAGAGTTAATGGTGGTTGTTGACATTATTTGTAATTTTTTTTTACCTTACTTTATTTTCAGTGCTTGAGTTCAACTATAATCATTTCAGGAAACTCATTAAAGTGAAAATGCAGACAGTATAGCATTGAATATATGAAATCTGGATTTATTATTGCTCTTAATAACGAACAACAGTCAATGTGTCTTCTTTGCGAGAAAGCTTTTTTTGAATGAGGCCAAGAAGCCATTTAGGTTTTCCAATCATTTAGACAAGATACACCTTGATAAAGTAGACAAAGATTTGTCATACTTTAAAACTCAATTAGATAAATTTCGCAACTGAAAATCTATTCACTCCCTTATGACAAACCAATCACAGAAATGTGACAATGGACTTGTCAAATCAGGGAAACCTTATACAATTGGAGAATAACCCATTTTGCCAGCTCTTTGCACAGTAGTACATCATCCTTCCCCAAGTGGAATTATCAGAACGATTCCACTTAGTAATAATTCTGTGGAGAGAAGAATTGATGAAATGGTTGAGGACATTGAAGAAATGTTATTTACAATACTTAAAAAAATCAACAATTTGGTTTACAGTTGGACGAGTTGACTCTCCCAGACAATGAAGCCCTGCTTTTAGAATATGCTTGCTTTATTAAAGATCAGAAAATTGTGCAAGAATTATTGTTTGCAAAGGAACTTAAAACAGACACTAAAGGTGAATCCATTTTTACTATAGTTAAACAGATTTTCACCGATAAAGAAATCACTATGAACAATATAGTTGCTTGTGTAACAGATGGTGCTCCAGCATTAACAGGGTGGTACAGAGGCTTTCTTACATTTTTAAAGAAGGCTGTACCCAATGTTTTTACAATACATTCATAATTCATCGTCAACATCAAGTTGCAAGACACTTAAGTGATTGGCTTCATAAATAACTTGGTATTGTTATCACAACAATAGATAAAATAGAATGTCTTCCCCTTAATTCCCAAATATTTTGACAACTCTGCAACAACAATGATGGAGAATTTGATCGTCTTCTTTTACTTACTGAGGCAAGTGTTTGAAGTGATTTTATTCACTTTTCAACACTGCCATACAATTTTTTCAAGAGAAAGCATGATCATTTGAGTGAGGATCTCTAAGCTTGTAAATGAGACATTGCCTACTTAACAGATTCATTCAATATATTCTATGATCTGAATTTGCAATTGCAAGGCAGTGATGTAAATTTTATCAAAGCAAAATTTGTTATTTGTGCATTCATGGACAAGCTTTCACTCTTTAGACATGATGATGGTCGTCGGGAGCTATGTCAATTTCCAAATCTTGCTCAACTAGAAAATAATCACAAGGCTGATATCTCTATATCAGATAATGACCTCTTCATTTATTGTGACCATTTGAAGTCTTTGCATGATGACATGAGCAGTAGATATCGGGACCTCATTAATATAGAAAAACCTGAGTGGTTGATAAACCTATTTATCAACACTTATACGAATGAAGCAGACTCTGCAATACAAGAGGTGTTAATAACTTTAAAAAAAGACTTTGAATTAAAGCCTCTCTTCAAAAAATCATACCAGGAATTCTGACTACAAAAAAAAATTACTGAAAGATATCTAAAGCTGTGGGAAGCTATCAAACTTTTCTTCATTGCTTTTCCAACTTCCTATATGACTGAATGTGGGTTCAATGCAGTTACACAGCTTGTTACTAAGCAAAGAAACTGCCCACAAATTACAAAACAAGGAGATCTGCAATTACTTCTAAGCAGCATGGAACCTAGAGTAATAGCCAGTAAACACCAAAGTCAACCATCACATCGAAAAAATTTGGGATAAACTATCAAATAAAAGCTGTTTTGTTTTATCATTTTTATCATTGGCGTTTATAACAGAAATTAAGACAATATTAAAATTACTTTTGCGCTAATACCTAAGTGTTATCTTTCTATGTAAGATGAATTCAGTATCTTATTGGAAATTTAATTTGATAAGGAGTCATTGACAAAAATGTTTGCATCCAGGTGGGGGGGGGGGGGGGCTGGAAAAAGGTTGGGAAACACTGGTTTAGAGTAAGGGTATTTGAGTGACAAAAACAAGTGGGTTTTTTTTGTATTCAATGCTTTCCTTTTTTAAGTTCAAATCTCCTTGGAATTGACCTTGCCTTTCATTTCTCTGATATTATTGTTGAACTACAAGTCTGCCATGCTCAAATGGATCTATGATCAAAGATGTTTCAGTTTTGATCATCTTATCTTTTCATGTCCTGAACAACATCTATATATATAAAAATGAGAATGTGTGTCTGTCTGTCTGTCTGTCAGTCTGTGTGAATCCCTAAAACTCGAGAACTACGCAACCAATTTCATTCAAATTTTACAGATGCCTTACTTAGGGTTCCAGTTGTGTTTTAGTCAAAAAAAATTTTAACTTCTTGCAGAGTTCGAGCCCACAGCAACATAATATCTCCTCCACTATTTAAGTATTACGTGTCAAAAGTGAAACAAAAACACTCATGTCAAATACTTTCACTTTAAAAATGAAACTATTCTACTAACTGAAACAATCACATTTCGATACTGTAATGACAGATACTTTCAGAGAGAGAGAAAAAGAGAGAAAGAGAGAGAGAGAGAGAGATGTATACGTATACATATAGATGTATATGTACACGTTATTCCACTAACTGAAACAATCACATTTCGATACTGTAATGACAGATACTTTCAGAGAGTGAGAGAAAGAGAGAGAAAGAGAGAAAGAGAGAGAAAGAGAGAAAGAGATGTATATGTATACATATACATGTATATGTACGCGTATATGCATAGATATATATATATAGATATAGATCTATATGCATACATGTATATGTATACACATGTGTAGATGTATATATATATATATATAGATGTACATGTAATATGTACACATATATACATATATATACATGCATACAGATATCTATACATATATACACCCATCACACACAAACACATGCACACAAACACACACATTAGTCATTTGTTTTCTTATCCAAAACTACGTCAAAAGTACTGAACGGATCTTTATGAAATTTGGAAATTATATTCTATGTATAACGGCCATAACTCCCATCAAAATTCATATATTTTTGATGTTGATGAAATTTTAACCCGGACATAACAGATGAGCATTATTTGTAATTCAACGGTACAACAGCGTAAGACTACCCTTTCAGATATACTTTCATTGTGATTTCTGCAATGTGATGCATAAATTGTCAAGTAAATGAGACACATCTTTGCCTCCACTGATTCACTTGCAAAGTGTTGAGTAAAATTATTTCGTTGCAGACCTCCTTTGGGTCTTCTTATTATCACTACGACACACATAGTCCTCAGTTGGTAACATTGATTTCAAGGCCCTCCTAGATGAGAGACTGGCATTCCACTTAATGTCTATGTTCCATGCTGGCATGGATTAGAGAGTTATTAATGTAGAAATATGGTATCGTAGCTACTAACAGTTGAGGGTTGCGTAGTCTCGACTGCGTTTTTAGATTTCATTATTCTCTTTAACCCGGGCAAAGCCGGGTATTTCTGCTAGTAATTCAATATATTCATCCTTTTTCTTGGGCAATAGGGTGTGATCTGAGGGAGATTTGATTGCTATTTCTAGCAAGTCAAGTGACCACATTGAAAGTCTCTTGTTAGATCTGTCTATATTAAAAATTATTATTACTCATATGATTCTTGTTGTTTTTGTCAATTTTATCCTTGTGTTAACGCTTATGCCAAGGGAGGTAATAACTTAAATAGAGAAAGATTTATATATATATATGGAGAGAAAGAGAGGAGGAGACAAAGAGAGAAATGGAAATAGTGAAATCAATGAAAAAAAAAAAATAAAAGGAAGAGACATAGAAGAAAGTAAGATAAAGAAAGAGAGAGAGGAGGAGGTCTATATTATTCCACAATTGTGGAATAATATAGACCTTCAGTTACTGGCTCAGTTGAAATGTTTAACATGGTGAAACACTGTCATGAAGATATATGAATTAAAAGATATATCAATAGGTAATTAAATTAAAATGAAATAACCTTAGTTAGAAAATAGTTGTGGTTGTTACATTTTTACCTTTTATGTGTTCTGTACAAAAGGTTGTGACCATGCTGGGGTCCTGATATTATTATTTATTTTTTTTATTAGGTTAAATGCTTGTCAGTTTCAGCAAATGGGGAAAGTAGATATGATAGTTAATTGAGCAGACAGACAGATAGATAGGGGGATGTGTAGGTGAGTTTATAAATATAGCGATATGATGAAAGAGAGATATATTTATAGATATACAAATAGATAGGTAGCTGAATTGAAATGAAATGAAAAGAAATTAAAATAATCTCAATTGGTAAATAACTTGGACTGAGCCAATGAAAAGTGTAGTGGAAAATCCATGGGTCACATTATATCGGTAATGATAATAATAATGAAGAGATTAGAGTATGATATACACATATAAAGAAAGAAAATCATTGCTATTGTGTTAAACTATCGTATATCCACATTTGGCCAAATGTGTTTTTTTTTTTCAATATTTATTTTTCTTTGTAAATGACATGTAGTTTCAAACAAAAGTAGCAAAGGAATGTGAAAATGAAAATAAAAACTCAAAGCAAAAAACTGAATAGTTATGGTCATGGGTTGATTCACTTGTAAATCATGCATTATATTTGATAAAATCAATACTAGTCATTGACTACTGCATTTAGATTGTGTATAAATAGTATAGTGTAGTTTAGAGTCTTTATGCTGTTCAGTTTTATCTTTGTATATTCTGAGTTAATTTTGCTCTGCATCTACTGCGTTTGTTTAAATTTTTAACCAGTTGATGTTTAGCTGATCAAGTGGACTCATTATCAACCTTGACGATCCACAATTATTTGTACAATGTGGTCTTACAGCATATTTTTGTACAGTATAATCTTACCACAGTTATATGAACTCTTTTATTACTATATTTCTGTTGAAATACACTGTCTTTCTTTCAACTACTTTTAAAAATAAAGAATGTAGTAAAATAACTTTGTCAATATTAAGTTGATGTTTGGAACATAAATTACTAAAAAATTTTGATGGAGGTTTTACTTTAGATCACTTGAAAATTTTAAAAGTTTGAATCCTCAAACCCGAGGCAGTTTCAGGCAGGTTGGTATCAGACGGGTTATTCTGATTTTACCATAGATCTTTGTGCAGTATAATCTTATCACTGTTGTGTAGAATGTGGTCTCATGACAAATTTTTATACAATATGATCTTACCACAGAACTTTATGCAGTGAGGTTCTTAACACAACTATTTGTATAGTATGATCTTAACATAATTCTTTAATTCTTTGTATAATTTGATTTTACCACATGCATTTGTACATAATGATCTTATCAGATGATTATACAGACTGATTTTACTGGAGGTAATTGTGCAGAATGATCTTATTATTATTCTCTATAGTGTGATCTCACTATAGTCACTTATACAGAATAATGTCACCACAACAAGCCTTTGTACAATATAATCTTATCTCAGGCCTTTGCATAATATAATTGCCCCACAGTTCCTTACCAAGTCCTATATGTATCCTAATATGTAACACTTTTTCAAATTTTACATCTGTATATGTGCTATGGGCATTCCCATATTTCTGTATATGCTGTGTGAAATTACCATAGTTTTATGTAATATGTGACTGTTATGATGTAGCTTATTTGATGTTAGATTGTGATGAGGCAGATATGTCTAATTCATGAAGACACACATCTTGCGTTTCACAAACATTAAATTATAATGTTTATGATGATGGTAACATAAATCAGGGTAAAGATCAAAACTGATATCATGATATCGGTAATGATAATAATAATGAAGAGATTAGAGTATGATATACACATATGAAGAAAGAAAATCATTGCTATTGTGTTAAACTATCGTATATCCACATTTGGCCAAATGTGTTTTTTTTTTTCAATATTTATTTTTCTTTGCAATAGCTGATTCTTTTGGTCAAACAATCGTATCTCCAGCTACTTCAGATGCCAAGAATTCAAAAATTGTCATAGTGTAACACAACAGTTTTGCTATGGAATAGTGAAACAATTTTTTCTTTTTCTGAAAAAGTAACGTTTTGGACTTATAAAACTTCTGCATTATAGCAACAAAATGAAAACTAGAGTGTAAATGACATGTAGTTTCAAACAAAAGTAGCAAAGGAATGTGAAAATGAAAATAAAAACTCAAAGCAAAAAACTGAATAGTTATGGTCATGGGTTGATTCACTTGTAAATCATGCATTATATTTGATAAAATCAATACTAGTCATTGACTACTGCATTTAGATTGTGTATAATGTAAAAAATTTGATACAAAACACAAGGGTCAAAATTGTAGGGTCGCCTTACACTCAGGTAAGTATGGTTATGTGGTAAGAAGTTTGCTTCCCAACCACATGGTTCTGGGTTTAGTCCCATTGTGTGACACCTTTAGCAACTGTCTTC
>NC_142936.1:31726102-31731102 GCF_046866305.1 Octopus bimaculoides | reverse complement strand
CTGTGGAGTGCTCAGCCACTTGTACATTAATTTCATGAGCAGGTTGTTTTGTTGATCAGATCAATTGGAACCCTCATTGTTGTAAATGACAAACTGCCAGAAATATGTGTGTGTGTGCGTCTTTGTGTCTGTATTTATCCTCCACTACTCTTGACAACTGGCGTTGGTGTGTTTACATCCCCTTAACATAGTGGTTTGGCAAAAGAGACTGACAGTATAAATACTAGGCTTAAAAAAATAAGTGCTGGGGTTGATTTATTTGACTAAAATTTCTTCAAGGCAGTGCTCTAGCATAGCCACAGTCAGATAACTGAAACAAGAAAAAGATAATGGTAAAAGATACATATCTAACATCATTGTTGTTTTTGATGCCTATTTTGCCAAGCTTGAATGAATCAAAAGAGAGTATGTTGAAGTAGAGTCTTATTTAACCAAATGCACTTTCTGATACAAATTCTTATCTATTTTGAAGTGACATAATACCAATCTATCAAACAACAGACAACTTGAACATAGTGACATGAAAAATTGGAAATAAACAATACTGTACGAATGAGCCTTTTGTTTACAAAGACAGCAGAACATGTCAGGGCATATAAAAAAAAACTTGAAAAATCTTTCACACAAGCAAATAACATCATCTGCATCAACAGTAAAGTCATTGTTTGCAATCAACAATTGCATCTAAAGATAAGGGAAAATATAATCTTATTCATACAAACACAGGCACACACACACACATACATACTCATGCTTTTTTTGTCCCTGCTTTCACCCTTTTCTAGCAAGTTGTATTGCACCCAAGCATTGTATACAATAAGCTCCTCCTCCTCCTCCTCCTCCTCCTCCTCCTCCCTGTTAAAGCAGTGAGCTGGTAGAATTGTTAGCATGCAGGGCAAAATATTAAGTGACACTTCATCCATCTCTACGATATGACTTCAAATTCCACGAAGGTCGACTTTGCTTTTCATCATTTCGGGGTCAATGATATATTGGGGTCAATGTAGTCGACTAGTCCCCTCCCCCAAAATTCCAGGCCTTGTACCTATAGCAGAAAGGATTAGCTCCTACCTCTGCTGGTAACAAAGAGCCTCTTACTCAGAGTGAAAGGTAGACTGTATGATGCATGTGCGCAAACAACTATGCTACACGGCAATGAAACATGGGCTGTGACTGCTGTGGACATGCATAGGCTTGAAAGAAATGAAGCTAGTAAGCTCTGCTGGATGTGTAATGTCAGTGCGTATACACAACAGAGTGTAAGCACCCTCAGAAAAAAGTTGAACATAAGAAGCACCAGATGTGGTGTGCAAGAGAAACGACTGCACTGGTATGGTCATGTGTTATGTATGGATGAGGACAGCTGTGTGAAGTGTCACACCCTAACAGTGTAGGAAACCTGTGTAAGAGGTCGACCCAGGAAGACCTGGGATGAAGTGGTGCAGCATGACCTTCAAATGTTGGGCCTCACAGAGGCAATGACAAGGGACCGAGACCTTTGGGAGATATGCTGTGCTTGAGAAGACCCGGCAACCCAAGTGAGATTGTAGCTGTGGCTTATGCCAGTGTCACGTAACTGGCCAGTTTAAGAGTGCCTTTCAATTGTCAGGCAATGTGCTGTGCTTGAGAAGACCTGTTGAGTCAAGTGAAATTCTTGTCATGCCAGTACCGCCTGGCTGGCACCTGTGCTGGTGGCACTTAAAGAGCCCCATATGAGTGTGGTCAATGCCAGTACTGCCTGACTGGCTCCCATGCCAGTGACATGTAAAAAGCACCCACTACACTCTCAGATTGGTTGGCATTAGGAAGGGCATCCAGCTGTAGAAACCTCACCAGATCAGATTAGAGCTTGGTGCAGCCTCCAGGTTGCCAGTCCTCAGGCAAACCGTCCAACCCATGCCAGCATGGGAAGCAGACGTTAAACGACGATGATGATGAGGATGATGATTATTATTAGGGTGGTGAGCTGGCAGAACTGTTAGCATACCAGGTGAAATGCTTAGCAGTATTTCATCCATCTATGCATACTGAATTTGAATTCCACCACAGTTGACTTTACCTTTTCTCACTTTCAACATCAATAAAATAAGTACCAGTTGAACACTGGGGTTGATTTAATTGATTTCACCCCTCTCCCAAATATGCTGGCCTTGTGCCAAAGTTTGAAACTGTTATTATTATTATTATTATTATTATTATTGCCTTTGCACAGCTTCTAACACTGGAGATGTACTACGGTGTCAGCTGTTCACTACCAGTGAACTAAGGTAACAGTTCTTATTTTTTGAGCACCTTCCGGAGTATTCGAGTGGTTCCAAGCAGTGCTGTTTTCTACAAGTGGTCCACCCTTATTGCATCCCCTATTTGTTCCATGTACTTCTCGAGGTTTTTACTCACTGTTCCCAGGGCTCTGACAATTATTGGTACCACTATCACTTTACCTCCCAAACAAACCTGTCACACATTCCTTATCACATACCTTGTTGTCAGCTGGGCATGCTATATCTATGATCCAGCAGTTTACTTTCTTTCTTAGTTTACTTTGTCTGGCTTCCTATTCTCTATCTCATGGTCATAAAATCCCACAGGATATTAAATTATCATTTTTGATGATGCCTTCGGGTTTATGGTCGTACCAATTTTTTCTTCTGTCAAGTCCATACTTGTTGCAAAGTGTCCAACGGACAAGCCTTGCTATATTGTTGTGGCACCTCTTATATTCCTTCTGGGCTAATGGTGTACATTGGCTGGCAATATGCCATATGGTTTCACCATTTTGTCCACAGATTCTGCACTTATCACTTTCTGATGTGTTGTCTACTCTGTATTTTATGTAGTTTGTTCTTAGTGCTTGCTCTTGGGCAGCACAAATTAGAGCCTCCGTTTCCAGTTTTAAATCACTTTTAGTCATCTACAGCCATCTTTTTTCTCTGTCTGTCTTGTTTTCAACATCCCTTGAAATTGTCAATGCATTTTTTCTTTACCTGTCTATTTTCAGTTTCAATTGTTTTCAGTTGCTTGTACAATACTTTATCTTTGCAATCTTTCATCCTACACAAGCCTGACCTTCTTACTTCTAATAATAGCGGTTCTGTGGCATTTTTTACATACCATGCTATGTTACAGTTCTATATTTAAGAGATGAGGAATTATGTACATTACTTACATTATTTACATTCAATGGATATTTGTCCCCATCTTGTTTGTTGTTAACACAACGTTTTGGCTGATATACCCTCCAGCCTTCATCAGGTGTCTTGGGGAAATTTCGAGCCTGTGTTCTCATTTCTTTCTAATTAGAAATTATAAAGAGAAACGAATGATATATATATATATCTGTCAGTAAATGGTGAGGTTGTGTTATATATATATATATACATGTGTGTGTGTGAGTGTGTGTTTGCTAGTGTCTGTTTTGTTTACTTATACACATCAACAAATGAGCCAATGAAGCACTCTGTATAAGTTCAATTTGCTAGAAATAACAGCCAAATCCCCCTCATACTATGCTCTGGTTAGCATTAAGGAAAGGGAAAATGTTTACTCCTCTCCATCATTACGATTAAGATTAATATTTTGTTTGGCTCTATGAATTGAATTTTTTTAAAATGTTTCTGTCCATTGCTTGATACAGGGAATTGGAAAATCCTGACCAAAACAGAGAAATTCTAACTTAACGAAAAATATAGAAAGAGAAAGAAAAGGTTCTGTTTTCCAAAGTCAAAAGATATGTTTTTAGATGGAGTATAATTTTATAATTAAAACAAATTCAAAATGTAAATTTCAGAACATAAGACTTACCACGTTATCTGGTGTATAACCGCAGTTCAAATGGGTAAAATACCTAAAACAAATATGTGTGTGTGTGTGTGTGTGGTTGGGTCTTTAATAGCCAGGGGTCAATTTAAGTTCAACAGCAGGAAGGAATTCAAAATGGCAACACATGCAATCATATACATACAAACATACCCATACATACACACACATACATACCTATCAGCCACTCCCAAAAGCCAGTTTGATCCAAAATTCTGACCACCATTCTTTATATATTTGCACACACACACACATTCAGCGTTTTGCATTTATTCATTACTTTTTTTCTCTTTTAACTGTATATCACTATTCATCTGTTTTTAGTTTTTGTTTTTGTTTTTGGGGATTCACTTTAGTAACACATGATACCAGGAATTTGCTTGGTATCATCAAAGTGGAAAAAGCATTTTTAAAGTTTTTGAAAATTTGAAACAAAAAGCCATGGTTTTCTCAAACTGACTGTCACAGAGATGTGAAAATATGGCTACTACTCGTTAATTTCAAATTAAACTTACCAAAGACGAGAGTCTTCCAAGAACCCCACCAGCACCCCCAAGTCTCTTAACGCCTCCAGTGCCCCTTTGCTCCAAAATGCCTCCCTCAAGCTCAAAATACCCCCAGGGTGAGGGCATATGGACCCCTGTTGAGAACATTTGTTCTAGAACACAATGTGCTCCCTGGTCTGGGAATTGAACCCACAGTCTAATGATCATGAGTGCAACACCATAACCACTAAGCCACACACACACACACACGCACACACACACACACACACACACACGCACACACACACACACACACACACACACACACACACACACACACTCAAACTTATTCTAATAAGAAAAATGCATGATTGAAAATACTCTTTATTGATTTAGGTCAGAAAAAGTAAAGGACAAAAAGTTGGGTTTGGTGGAGAAATGAAGGGAAAGGATAAAAGGGAAAAGCTTGGCAGCGTATTGGTAATGTCATTAAATTTGAAAGGTTGTTTTTGTTTTTCTCATAGCATGTGTTATCATGTGCATGTCTATTTCTGCTCATACACAATGGTGTATGCTGACATTAATGAAAGGACTGTTGGTTGGTCAAGCTTTAAGTGCAAGTTTCTGGCTATCCTAGGTATTCTGAGTTCCGAATGAGCATAGTATCAAAATTCTTTCTCTGTAGTGGGGATAATCTTG
>NC_142936.1:31408602-31471102 GCF_046866305.1 Octopus bimaculoides | reverse complement strand
GAGAGTGTATGACGTTTCGGGCGTAGCCCTTCGTCGGAAAGATGGAAAGTTCGGAGAATGGAAGAACGGAGAAAGAGGAAAATGGTACCGATGTATATATGTATATATATATATATATATATGTATATGTTTGCAGCAGATGTTCTGGAGCTATAAATACTGGAAATGTGCAGAAAACAACTTCTGCCACATTCCAGGGAGAAAAACTAGAAGTGGTTGATAGCTTCCGCTATCTTGGTGACCAAATTAGCAGTGGAGGTGGGTGCGCTGAAAGCGTAGCTGCTAGAATTAGAATAGCCTGGGCAAAGTTCAGAGAGCTCTTACCTCTGCTGGCGACGAAGGGTCTCTCTCTCAGAGTAAAAGGCAGATTGTATGACGCATGTGTACGAACAGCCATGCTTCATGGCAGTGAAACATGGGCCGTGACTGCTGAGGACGTGCGTAGGCTCACAAGGAATGAAGCCAGTATGATCCGATGGATGTGTAATGTCAGTGTGCATACTAGACAGAGTATCAGTACCTTGTGAGAAAAGTTGAACTTACGAAGCATCAGTTGTAGTGTGCAAGAGAGACGACTGCGCTGGTATGGTCATGTAGCGAGAATGGATGAGGATAGCTGTGTGAAAAAGTGCCACACCTTAACAGTTGAGGGAACCTGTGGAAGAGGTAGGACCAGGAAGACCTGGGATGAGGTGGTAAGGCACGACGTTCGAACATTGGGCCTCACCGAGGCGATGACTTCTGACCGAGACCTTTGGAAATATACTGTGCGCGAGAAGATCCGGCAAGCCAAGTGAGACCTAAATCTAAGGCCCAGCCAGCCCACTTATGCGTACCTTCCTTCCTTCATTGCACACTAAATTCCACTTGTGAAGACCTGTTGAGGCAAGTGAAATCGAAATTGAGTTAATTTAAAATTGGACACTAAACCCCACTTGCAACACATGAAATCTTTCGGGCGGGATCGTTTGCCAGTGCCACCGGACAGGCTCATGTGTGGGCGACACATGAGATCTTTCGAGCGGGGTCGTTGCCAGTGCCCCTGGACTGGCTCATGTGCGGGCGACACATGATATCTTTCATGCGAGATCGTTGCCAGTGCCCCTGGACTGGCTCTTGTGCGGGTGACACATGAAAAGTTTCGAGCGGGATCGTCTGCCAGTGCCCCCAGACTGGCTCTTGTGCGGGTGACACATGAAATGTTTCGAGCGGGATCATTGCCAGTGCCCCTGGACTGGCTCATGTGTGGGAGACACATGAAATTTTTCGAGCGGGATCGATGCCAGTGCCCCTGGACTGGCTCATGTGCGGCAGATACATGAAATCTTTCGAGCGGGATCGATGCCAGTGCCCCTGGACTGGTTCATGTGCGGGCGACACATAAAATCTTTCGAGCGAGATCGTTGCCGGTGAGCCTGGGCCGGCTCTTGTGCGGGTGACACATGAGGTTTTTCGAGAGAGATCGTTAATGGTGCCCCCGGACTGGCTCGTGTGCAGGCGACACATGATATCTCTCGAGCGAGATCGTTGCCAGTGCCCCTGGACTGGCTCATGTGCGGGTGACACATGAAATGTTTCGAGCGGGATCGTGGCCAGTGCTCCAGCACTGGCTCATGTGCGGGCGACACATGATATCTCTCGAGCGAGATCGTTGCCAGTGCTCCTGGACCGACACTTGTGCGGGTGACACATGAGTTCCTTCGAGCGAGATCGTTGCCAGTGCCCCTTGACTGGCTCTTGTGCGGGTGACACATGAAATGTTTCGAGCGGGATCGTTGCCAGTGCCCCTGGATTGGCTCATGTGCAGGAGACACATGAAATCTTTCGAGCGGGATGGATGCCAGTGCCCCTGGACTGGCTCATGTGCGGGCGACACATGAAATCTTTCGAGCGGGATCGTTGCCGGTGCCCCTGGGCCGGCTCTTGTGCGGGTGACACATGAGGTTTTTCGAGAGGGGTCGTTGCCGGTGCCTCCGGGCTCGCTCGTGTGCGGGCGACACATGAAATCTTTCGAGCGAGATCGTTGCCAGTGCCCCTGGACTGGCTCATGTGCCGGAGACACATGATGTCTTTCGTGCGAGATCGTTGCCAGTGCCCCTGGACTGGCTCTTGTGCGGGTGACACATAAAATCTTTCATGTGCCACCCACACATGAGCCAGTCCCGGGGCACTGGCAACGATCTCGCACGTAAGACATCATGTGTCGCCCGCACATGAGCCAGTACAGGGGCACTGGCAACGATCTCGCTCGAAAGATTTCATGTGTCACCGCTGCTACCAACCATTCCATGTCTATTTCTAGGGGTACTCTACCAATTCTTATTCTCGCCGCCTTTCTACCGCAATATACTGGTAAAAGGGTCCATTCTTCTGTTCTCAAAGGCATGGTAGAGTACTTCTTTGCGTCTTCTTCCGTCTTGAAATAGACTTTTACTGTTCCGTATTTCCTTCCTCTCATGAATAGTACCACTTCCTCCGTAATTTCATTCAAACAATTTTCAATTACTTCAGTCTCCGCAATTTCGATTTTTTTAGAGTTAATATTCAACATTTTATATATAATAATTTTTTTCTCCGCTTCCTCCATTATTTCTTTGGGTGGATTAACCCACAGACAGTCTCCTTCTTTCTTCAAATACTTGAAATGTCTTTTCAAGTTTTCCATTTTAACGTTAACTTCTCTCATTCCCATGTCACTGGCCGGCCGGCCGCTGCCAGCTGCAGCTGCGTAGCTAGTAGTCATTTAAACACTACAGCAACGACTTCCAGCAACAAAATAATTCAATAAACAGTAACAAAATAACAGTAACAATTCTTCAACAGTTTTATACAACGTATTTCTTAACAATTACTCACGCTCTCCTTCAAATTATCACAACACGACTCAAATGTCATGACATGCACAAAGGGAAAAAATAATTTTTATAAAAGAGCAAATATATATAATCAATATGGACCAGCCTTAGACAAGCCCATGCAAATAATGGAAAGATTAACAAAAAAAAAGTGCTATTTTAGAATAGCCAAACAGGCTGTAGTATAAAAACCAATGTTTGGGGTTTCAAACCACCCTAACGCAAACTATTACACTTATTATTATCTATTGCTTTTAAATTTATTTTTATTTCTATACAGTTTCAAGAAGGTGGAGGAAAACTTATGGTTGCAGAAGAGGATTACCTCGGTGAACTTATTTAAGGTTTTTGGTCCAAAAGACCTGAGTATCGCAAGGGATTCCCTAATACATAAAGAACATTTACTAATATTTGCCTTAAAGTAAGGAGCCCTCAATATAATAAACTATTCAAGAGAGTACTTTATATTCCTCTTCTTGAGGTCATGTAAATAAGAGCCGAGTGTGGTAGAGTTACGGTATTTTTCAATTGAAAACGAACTCATATGCGCTCTATCTCTAGCCTTAAAATCCATCATGCTTCCTATATAAAACCTATCTAGTTTGTTCTTGTCCCTGACAGTGCATTATTATGTCCTCTTGGAGGGCTCTGTTTATGTACAAACGTGGTATATAAATGCGCTGTCAGGTTTCTAGGGTTTACTTCTTCAGTTGTTTCTTTACTTATAAACTCATTTCATTGCCTGGAATGTATATATTTTTACATTTATTGATAGCATTGTTTCACTTTCAGTTTCTTATTGTTATTATTTGTGGAGAAAACATATTTATAGGAAGCATAGATAAATGTAGTCCTACATATACCCTACAAACATAATTTGCTGTCAACCTTTATGTATATATTTTTACATTTACTGAAAACATTTCTTCAATTTATGAAATTTAAGAATGCTGTTCTTTCAGTTTACATTTGTAAATGCCAAATGAAAGTGTAAAAAGATATAAAATATTATAAACTTGAAATAAATAGAAAATGTAGTTTAGTTTAATGAGTACCTCATCAAAACAACTCTTCTTTTAAATTAAAAGTGTTTCTTTTTGCAGTAGTTTCAATAATTCTTCTTTATAGAGACATGTAAAAAAATTCAAGTGACAGAAAACATGTGGTTAAAATCATATTCAGAAGATCAGAATAAACAAAATCAGTTAACAAATTTGTACACTATGTAAGAAATGAACCTGTGGTGGAAGCAAATAGTGAAATTATTATATCTGAGGGTGTAACATTGTTCATGATTTCAATGAGCTTGTTTCTTCAGTTTTTAATAGAAATGTCATAGCAAAGCCCCAAAAAATTTTAAATTGCTGTTTTAACACCAAAAAGTTGATCTCATTAATGAAGAAATATTAAAATTATTTCTAGAAGAGGAAAAGGTTCTGTTTAGTCATGATTAATGTTCACATCAGAACAACCCTTTTAGGTTTGTCATCACACATATTAAAATAAGAAGACTAATACTTTGACCCAACTAATGGCATGTGTAATCATACACATTTTGTTATTCAAGTCATTCAAACAAAAATTATTAAGGCAAAAATTATAAATGAAGGCTCACATCGTAGAAAATCTGAGTATTTTCCTTCAGTTAGTGAAGAGTTATCTTTTACATTAGACAACAATTTCCTATTAAATTAACAATGGCAACAAGTCATAAGAGCAAACATTTGAAAAGATTACATTATACTTACTGAAACCACGGAATTCAAGGAAGTCCGTGGTTATCTAATAAAGTGTAGATTGCACACTAAATATGTGTGTATGTTTTGTGGCATGTTTCCATTTATTCACGTAAAGCTTGGTCAAAATAGATAATCTTCATCTCCACAACTTTGAATCTAGCAGCAGGTCATTGGGATAACTGGTGCAGATGGCAAAAAAGTGTCATATTAAGCTAAATGCCATGATGCCAAGCAAATACCTGAAATGATATTTTATGGCCTAGATACACACCAAATTAGATGATACTGCAATGTTTAGAGATGCATCCAACCACATTAGCAATCTTCTGTATTGTCATACAAGCTTGATTTTATCTTGTTACAGAGCATATTTTGTGAGAACAAGAAAATGAGTCTGAGTAAGACTGCCTGGAATGTAATTGACAGACTCCCTAACTAAGAGCCAAATTTTCTTGTGGTTGGATTATTCCAAACAATGAAATATCACTTCCATAATTTCAGGTGCATAGAAGATGCAGTTTTCTGTTTCCTCATTATGCGACTGTGTCTTGTTGAAATGCTGTATTGTCAGTCAAGGTCTTCAGTTTTTACTGATGACTGAAACTTTTTGGACCCATATCCAGTGGACCATTAGTGCAGCAGTTGGGATATCACACATATGCAACAATGAAATACTGCCACTTCTGTAGCTTCAAGCTCATAGAAAGTGTAGTATTTTTTCTTCTTTTTTACTATTATTTCACTAGCCATGTATAAAATTAAAATATAAAAAAACATTGCATAAAAAAAGGCTTGATACACTATTTACAAAGAAAACAAAAAGTTCTTGGGGATGGAATGAAGTAGTTCATTATTGAGAATACACTATTTAGCCGAGTGAGGCCATCAAGAAGGATTATAGTAAAAAAACCATCATCCTTTTCATGACAGCCTATATGAGGAGCACTTTATGCAAGTAATTTTTTAATTTTATTCATGAATTTTAAAATATGCTTCTAAATGGTTGGGTAAACCACAAACAGGTTTATTGATTACTCAACATCTTTTTGACATATTTTAAAACTTTTTTTGAGTCTGGGAGAGTTGCATCTTTGCACACAAAATGATTCCAGCGACTGGTCCATGTTAGGGATAACTGAATATATTAAATTTTGTTATGGCATAACTATCACATTTGAATGTTGCCCTTCATTGGGTATTTGTGAATATTGTTTATAAATTTTTCCTGATCACATTTTGATGTAGAGTTGTAATAAACTTAAAACATAAGTCTCTTGTGAGCAGCCAATTTATTTCATAAATCTTTAGTATTTTATTATCAAACATTAAAGACTGAGAGTGAGGTCCTTTGAAAACCTTTTATATAATTCTGACTGCACATTTTTATAAAGTATGAAGTTTACCTAATTTTGACTTCTTGACACTAACCCAAGCTAGGCTACTGAATATTAAATATGCATAAACAAAAAAAAAAAAAAAAAAACATTTCCATCGCTTTGTTGTCCAAAAACTTATGTTTCCTACAGATTATTTGCATTGACAGTTTGGATTATTTTGCTTGAATGTACAATTTTTAATTCAAATTTTCGTCAATAAGGATTCCCAGAAACTTAGTATATCTGAAATGTTTTGACTTCTTCTGTATGTGTGTGTGTGTGTGTGTGTGTGTGTGCATGCATGTGTGCGCATGTCTATATGCACATGCATGTGCGTGTGAAAAGAAATGTCAGGTGTGAAAGCAAAACTGGGAATCAAAGGGCTTTAAAGTTAATTTACCGAAGGTCAAAGTTTTTGTGCACCCTGTACAAAGTATGGATACATAAGAGGTGCAGTAGAATTATGGGAAGGTTAATGGAGATAGTGGAAGTTGTTTATGGCAGATGCACAGGAGCAATAAACTTTAAAAACACATGGGAAATGATTTTCCTCAAATACTTAGAAGGTTCGCGAGAAGTAGTAGATAGTTTCTGCTACCTTATTTATCTAAATAGTTATGGAGAAGGATATTCTGAATGCATAGTTTCTAGAATAAGAACAGGATGGAGAAAGTTCAGTGAGATATTATACTTGTTCACAACAAAAGGTCTCTCTGTCAGAGTGAAAAACATGATTCTTGTGTAGCAGTGCTACTCAGTAGTGAAACATGGGCTCTGAATGCAGAGGATATGTTAAGATTAGAAATTAATGAAGCTAGTATGCTCCACTGGATGTGTAATGCAAAGGTACATACATTTTAGAGTGCAAATGTATTGAGAGAAAAACTGGGGTTAAGAGGAATCAGATGCAGTGTGTAAGAGAGAAGACTGTATTGGTATGTTCATGTAATGTGTATGAAAGAGGACAGCTGCATAAAAAGTGCTGGTTGCTATAGTAGATGACACTATAGTGTCATCTACTATAGCACTACTAGTAGCACTGAACTTGAAACCATGTGGATGGGAAGCAAACTTCTTAAATACAACCCACACTTGTTCCTTTGTTTGTGTGTGTGTGTGCATACATATATTATATATATGCATGAAGGGCCTTAGAGTCAATGTTGCAAAAACCAAAGTCCTAGTAAGTAGGAAGGCGAACACATCACACACCCCTTCAGGTAGATGGCCCTGCTTGATCTGTAGAAAAGATGTAGGTAGAAACTCCATAAGATGTACCCAGTGTAAGTTATGGACACATAAGAGGTGCAGCAACATCAAAGGAAGATTAACCGGGAAGACAGCTTTCATGTGCAGCAGATGCTCAGGAGCAATAAACACCACAGATGCTCAGAAAACAGATTCCATCACATGCCAGGGGGAGAAACTAGAAGTAGTTGATAGCTTCACTACCTAGGTGACCAAGTCTGCAGTGGGGGTGGATGCTCAGAGAGTGTTACCACTAGAATAAGAATAGCCAGGGCAAAGTTCAGAAAGCTTCTACCCTTACTGATGACAAAGGGCCTCTCGCTCAGAGTGAAAGGCAGATTGTACGATGCATGTGTGCAAACTGCCATACTTCATGGCAGTGAAACATGGGCTGTGACTGCTGACAACATGCATAGGCTCTAAAGAATGAAGCTAGCATGATCCGCTGGATGTGCAATGTCAGTGTGCACACACGATAGAGTGTAAGTGCCCTGAGGGAAATGTTGGACATAAGAAGCATCAGATGTGGTATGCAAGAGAGATGTCTGCGCTGGTATGGTCATGTACTACGGATGGATGAGGAGAGCTGTGTGAAGAAGTGCCACTTCCAAACAGTGGAAGGAACCCGTGGTAGGGGAAGACTCAGGAAGACATGGGGTGAGGTGGTGAAGCAGGACCTTCGAATGCTGGGCCTCACAGAGGCAGTGATGAAAGACCGAGACCTCTGGAGATATGCTGTGACTGAGAAGACCTGACAAATAAAGTGAGATCACAGTTGTAGCCTACACCAGTGTTGCATAACCAGCCCACTCAAAAAGTACCTTTGGATTGTAGGGCGACATGCCATGCTTGAGGAGACCTATTGAGTCAAGTACATCAACATCAACATCAAAATCGAATCACACCACAGTCAAATGGAAATTGTAGTTGTGGCTGATGCTAGCACCACCTGTCTGACTCCCTGTGCTGGTGACATGTAAAAAGCACCACCCAAACATGGTCGATGCCAGCCCCCTCTGGCTCCTGTGTCAGTGGTATGTAAAATCCACCATCCAAAGTGGTTGACACCAGCCCTCTCTGGCCCCTGTGCTGGTGGCACGTAAAAAGCACCCACTACACTCTAAGAGTGGTTGGCATTAGGAAGGGCATCCAGCTGTAGAAATACTGTCAGATCAGACTGGAGACTGGTGCAGCCTCCTGGCTTCCCAGACCCCCAGTCAAACCATCCAACCCATGCCAGCATGGAAAACGAACGTGATAATGATGAATATGTGCTGTGTGCAAGAGGTATAATCATCACCATCATCATTTAACGTTCATTTTGCATGCTGACATGGGTTGGATGGTTTGACTGAAAACTGGTAAGTCAAGGAGCTGCACCAGGTTCTGCTCTGATTTGGCAAGGTTTCTACAGCTGAATGCCCTTCCTAATGCCAACCACTCCTAAAATGTAGTGGGTGTTTTTTTACATGAAACAGCATTGGTGCTGTTTGCCTGACACTGGCATCGTCCATGACTACGGTCTCACTTGGTTTGACAGGTCTACACAAGCACAGTATATCACCAAAGGTCTTGGTCACCTGTCACTGTCTCCATGAGGTCCAATGCTCAAATGGTGTTTTTTACATGCCACCAGCATGGGTGCCACTCAGACAGCACTAGCATCAACCATGACAACTTCATTCAGCTCGACAGGTCTTCACAAAGCCCAGTATATCATCCAACAATTGAAGGGTGCTTTCAACACATTAGACAGCAGTTCAAACTCTTCTGGGTGAGCAATAGTAAAAGCAGGGGTGAGTTAGGCATACTGTTTGCTGAGAGATGGGTAGATGAAGTAACTGAGGTAGTAAAGATGTGTGATATGATTATTAAATTGAGACTACTTATTGGTAACTCGATAGCAACATTTATCTTAGCATACATCTCAGTGGTGGGACTGCCAGTAGAACAGAAGCACCATTTCTATGAGGCCCTTCCACAGATTACCACAATGACAACCGACACTGGCCTCAATATTATAGCTGGTAAACTCAGTGGCCAATTTAGCCAACACATTGAAGGCTTCCATGACATAAATGGAGACTATGGTTATTACTAAGAAATGATTGGCATAGTGTAAGGCTCCTGGAGTTTTGTGATGCAACTGATCTAACATTTTACAGCACACACGCACACACTTTAAGAAACCAGTCAACAACCTCATCACCTACCAATCTGTTAAACTCACAAGTCAGATAGATTATATACTCACCAGGAGATGGGACAGAAGAACTGTTGTGAACATCAAAACCTTTCCTATTCAAAATTGTAAAATGCAACATAGGATAGTCGTCAGTGTCAGAGATAAGCAGACACAGAAAAGATTGCATGGAGAAGAGGGGTATGGAAACTAAATGATCCCACAATGAAGAATAGATTTAGAGAATTTCTAAGTGATGCAAATGACTCTAGGAAGGAAGATTTATATATGTATAGCATAGATGACAACTGAGAATTTGTTTGAAATAACCTGCTACACATCAGGCTACACATCAGAGATATGGCTGGAGAAAAGTGATATGGTAGGGAAATAAGTTGATAGAGCATTAAAGCTAAGAGACAGGCTTAGAAAACCTGGAAGGAAGGTGGTAATAGAGAGCATTACCTAATGGCTAGAAGGACATCTAAGCAACAGGTGTATAGGTGTATTTGGCTAAAGGGGAAGTTGTAAGAAAGATTTGCATCTGCCCAGTAGTGTGAGGATTAGAGGCATAAAATGTTCAGGACTTTGAGATAATGTGTGAGAGAGAACCGAGATGTCGTCGTCGTCATTGTTATCATCATCATCATCATTTAACGTCCGTTTTCCATGCTGGCATGGGTTGGATGGCTCGACTGGGGTCTGAGAAGCCAGGAGGCTGCACCAGGCCCCAATCTGATCTGGCAGTGTTTCTACAGCTGGATGCCCTTCCTAATGCCAACCACTCCAAGAGTGTAGAGAATTGTATTCCATTGCATTCCAAAAGAAACAAGCATGGAAGTGCTATTATGAAAGACTGCTGAATATGGAAATACATGAGATAAGCAGGGATCACCTCATACTGACCTAACAGAATGATCAGCAATTCAAGCTGACAGCAGTGTGGTAGATAAGTTGATCAAAGACAAGAAGAGAAAAAATTTGTGGGTCCATCAATGATAGATGTGAAAATGCTTAAAATATTTGATCAGGTAATTTAGAAAATTACCTCCTAGATAGTTAATCAAGTCATACAAGAAGGTGTTATACCTAATGAGTGGCATATCAATGTCATCGTAAATTGTTACAAGGACTTTGAAAGGAATAGTTATAGAGAAATCAAACTACTAAATCAGGTTCTCAAGATAACAGAGAGAGTTCTAGTATAATTGATCCATGCCAGAGTAGGTCAAGATCAGATGCAGTTTAGCTTTGTACTTGAAGAGGTACTACAGATGCAATCTTCCCTGTGAGACAACTGCAGGAGAAATACTTCACTAAGAATAAACTGTTATTTCTGGCTCTGAATGATTTGGAGTTCTAATTAGGAAACTAGATGGTGAAGAATGGCTTGTGAGGGCTGTACAAGCTATGTACAAAGATGCATTAAGTAAACTGAGAGTTGACAGTAATTTCAGTGACAAATTTTACATGAAGAGAGTCCATCATGGTTCAGACCTCTCCTATTCATTATGGTATTACAGGCCATTTCAGAGGAGTTTAAAACTGACTGTTCATGGGAACTCCTATCCACTGATCACAGCTGAATCTATAGGGGAATTAGAAGGGAAATTCCATGCATTGAAACTAAACCCAGAATTGTGAGAGTGTAAGGTAACCCTAGCAAAAATGAAAGTTTTAGTAGGTAGGAAAGATGACAGGACCCAAGTATCTTTAGAAAAATGGCCTTGTTTAATATGCAGAAAAGGAGTAGATATAAACTCTGTACACTATTCCCAATGTAAGTCATAAGAATACAAGAGATATAGTAGAATCACAGTTAGAATATCTGAGAATATATGCTGCATATGTGATAGATACACTGCAGCAGTGCATGAGAGCATACTAGAAATAGTTTTTCTTTGGTTGAATCAAAAGTTCTTAGTGCTTATTGTATATATGCATCGGCCATGCACAAGAACTACTTTCTCTGTTAACCTTCCTGTGTTTCCACCACATCTCTTGTGTGTCCATAGCTTGCACTAGGTATATCATGAAATTCCTGCCTATGATTTTCCTTCATATCATGCAGTGCCATTTTCCTGATAGAAGTAGAGTCCTGTCTGTTTTCCTGCTTACTAGAACTTTGGTCTTTTCTAAATTAACTTTAAGGCCCTTTGATTCCAGGTTTTGCTTCCACACCTGGAAAAAAAATTTCTATTACAGATTCCACTAAGAAAATGAGATCATCAAGGGCAGCTGGTCTTAAATTTCTCTTTTATGGCCTGAAGGACAATGGTGAATAGGAGGGGATTGAGAATCAAAATTTGGTGAACTCCTACCTTTACTCTAAAATTCATCACTGAACACATGGCTAACTCTCATCTTACTGATAGCACCCCTGTACATAGCATGTATGGGTTTCACTAGTCATTTGTCTACACCCAACTTCCTCATGGAACAAGGAACTCTATTGAAGGCTTTCTCCAGGTCAGCATTTACTCTTAGTGATTTACTCTTACCTAAATACTTCTGCAATTGTCTAAGATGGTACTTCTCTCTGGCACAAAAACAAACTGCATTTCATCTAGTCTAATTCTGTTCCTAACTAGTTCAGCTTTCTGTAACTCTTATGATGTGGCCCAGCAACTTGATGTCTCTGTAATTACTTCTGTGTGAGGCATTTCCTTTACCCGTGCAGCAGCTGACTGTAATCCTGCTTCACCAGTCATTGGATATGATATCTTCTTCTATAACCTGATTAACTAAATGGTAACTAGGGCTTATCCTACTCTGCCACACATTTTAAGCATTTCGGTAGTAATTCCTGATAGATCAGGAGCCTTCCTTGACTTCAAATCCTTAATTGCCTAATGTATCATCATCATCATTTAATGTTCGTTTTCCATCATCATCATTTAATGTTTATTTTCCATCTAACATTGGTTAGATGGTTTGACCAGAGCTGGTATGCCAGAGAGCTGCACCAGGCTTCAAGCATTTGGTTTGGCTTGGTTTCTATGGCTGGATGCCCTTCCTAATGCCAACCACTTTACAGAGTGTACTGGGTGTCTTTTACATGTCACCAGCATGAGTCCTGTTACATGTCACTGACCATGGGTGCCTTTTACATGTCACTGGCACTGGATATGACAACAATTTCACTTAGCTTGATGTGTCTTCTCAAGTACAGCATATTGCCATAAGTCTCGGTCACTTGTTATTGCCTCCATGATCATATTTCATCACCTTGTCTCATGTCTTCTTGTAATACATGCCATGATATATGGAAATACATAATATTCCTGTAGTCCATTCACTTCTTCAGATGTCTTATTCAAAGACTGCTGTTAAAGCACCTAAAATCATCAATATTGATCTCATCAATCACAAATACTACAACCTACAACAGTTTCTGTGTCATGATGAAGGCTGAATTCACAAGAGTTTACTTAAATACATTAAATTTTTCAGGATTGTCATCATGTATATTCACATTATAAAGTGTCGCTGTAATTATTTGGCTACATATTGTTGATCCATCTAATAAACTGTGTTTATGATATGTGTGTATATTTATATTGTGTACAGTAATTGAATAAATGAAGATACAACATAGTGCTGTCCAATGACATGGTGTTGTCATTTGTGGATTATGTATCTGATATTTGTAGGATATGCCTGTGGATTTGCAATCTGAGAAGAGATACAATGTAGTAAAATGTATTAGGTTGTTCAGAAAATAATGACCAGTTTTAAAAATAAGCCTATATTCTTAAAAAACTGCACTTATACACAGGTTGAATTATGCAAAATACGATCACTGAACAGCTATGCATTTCTCCAATCGATTAACAAGGTTATTAATGCCTCATTGATAAAAAGACAAGGTTTTAATGCCAAGAAATCCTTGAATTCAGTTCATGGAAATATGGAGAATGTGGTAAAGTCTCACCCCAAGTCTATGAACGTCTGCAGAATCATACTGGAAATGTGTGGTTGAACGTTGTTGCGGAGCAGAATTGGCCCACATTGATCTCATGCTGGTCTCATTTTGATCAAGTAAACATGCATTTTTTCTAGTTTCTTACAGACACCAAGGATATGAAACAATTCTCTGACACTTTGTTGTTTTCAAATGCTGATCATCAAGGGTGGATGGATGTTCTCTGCCTTCTTGATCTTCAAGGTTTTCATCCCCACTATGAAATCTCTCAAATCCCCATTGTACTGTTGATATTGACAGCTGTTTGTGAAGCATTATGTCAAAGCTTGAATTCATGCAAAAAAAAAGTGAATGCATTTCTTTTTACATGTTTGAAATTAAAGGTTTCTATGCTCCAAAGTTATATTCTAAAAGAAATCAATAACAATTTATTAAAGAGTACACAACAATTATTAAGCATGTAAAATTTCATCTAAAGCACTACAAAAATAACATCTTAAATTGAATTTGAAAAAGTGCTTTCAAAAATTTGGACAGTACCTTCTGAACATCCTAACAGAATAAGAACAAAAAGTACATTTTGTAAACAAAAGCATTTTATTAATAAATGAATTGTTGTTCTTATAGCCACAACCAAAGGAATTGAAATATTTTGTGGAAACTAGTTTTGTAAACAAAAGTATTTCATTACAAAGAGTTGATTGTTCTTGTAATGCCAACCAATGGAAGTGAGACATTTGACCCAACTGAATGGAAAGGGAATCATGAAAAATTGTATTTCAGAAGGCACTAAGTGTGAATTCCTGATTCATGCAAGCTGCTAGTTTTAGTATATAGTGTGACAAATTATAAAAATATTTTATCAATAACTGAAGTTTGTAATTCTTACAACTGAAGAAAGTGAAATATTTGTGCAATAAAATGAACAACTGAAGGTATATATGTATATGACCATGAAGAAAAACTGAGAATAGGTGGAAATGACAGTTAGCTTCAGATATATACATATATATCATCATCATCATCATCATCGTTTAACGTCCGCTTTCCATGCTAGCATGGGTTGGACGATTTGACTGAGGACTGGTGAAACCGGATGGCAACACCAGGCTCCAGTCTGATTTGGCAGAGTTTCTACAGCTGGATGCCCTTCCTAACGCCAACCACTCAGAGAGTGTAGTGGGTGCTTTTACGTGTCACCCGCATGAAAACGGCCACGCTCGAAATGGTGTCTTTTATGTGCCACCCGCACAAGCCAGTCCAGGGGCACTGGCAACGATCTCGCTCGAAAATCCTACAGGAGCCAGTCAGGCGGTACTGGCAACGGCCACGCTCAAAATGGTGCATCTCATATGCCACCCGCACAAGAACCAGTCCAGGGGCACTGGCAACGATCTTACTTGGCTTGCCGGGTCTTCTCACGCACAGCACATTTCCAAAGGTCTCGGTCAGTAGTCATCGCCTCGGTGAGGCCCAATGTACGAAGGTCTTGCCTCACCACCTCAGCCCAGGTCTTCCTGGGCCTACCTCCTCCACGGGTTCCCTCAACTGTTAGGGTGTGGCACTTTTTCACGCAGCTATCCTCCTCCATTCTCACCACATGTCCATACCAGCGCAATCGTCTCTCTTGCATGCCACAACTGATGCTTCTAATGTTCAGCTTTTCTCTCAAGATACTTACACTCTGACGGGTATATATATATATATATATAGCAATAAGAAAATGGAGGGGAATAGGTGGTATTCATCAACTTGCAGACATTGTATTGTGTCAATTTACTTGTTTATTTGTTTACTAAAAGGACAATAATAACAGTATACAAACACATGTGACATATTATGTCATATCAGTAATTAAAAATGACATATAGTGACAGAAAATGGGATAATGACTTAGAGCTGTTTCAGTCTAGTGGTGACATGCCTCATTCTATCTTTATAACTCCAGTAGGCTGAAGTAATTAATAGATGAAATGGATGGAATATAGGTACATGGATGATTCTCTAGGCCTCTCCAGAGATTTTATAAAGTTCATAAGGTTAAGTTAAAAATATCCAAATATAAAAATATAAAAACCGTATGTATGTATGTGTGGGTGGGTATATATATGTGTCCTCCTCATGTATAATAACAATGATAACTGATTCATTTGTGTGGACATTTGTGTATGTACATTTAAATGTACATATATGTATTTATGTATTTATGTTTATTTATGTATATCTATGTATATGTTAAAGTATGTATATATATATACATATGTATGTTTTTACGGTTTTTATATTTTTATATTCGGATATTTTTGACTTAACCTTATGAACTTTATAAAATCTCTTTATAAAATGCTGCCTCAACTGCTGCTGCACGAGCTGCAGAGACTCAACACCAGCGTCAAATTCAACAAAGTGCTAATGCTACCTCAACTGCTGCTGCACGAGCTGCAGAGACTCAACACCAGCGTCAAATTCAACAAAGTGCTAATGCTACCTCAACTGCTGCTGTACGAGCTGCAGAGACTCAACACCAGCGTCAAATTCAACAAAGTGCTAATGCTGCCTCAACTGCTGCTGCACGAGCTGCAGAGACTCAACACCAGCGTCAAATTCAACAAAGTGCTAATGCTACCTCAACTGCTGCTGCACGAGCTGCAGAGACTCAACACCAGCGTCAAATTCAACAAAGTGCTAATGCTACCTCAACTGCTGCTGCACGAGCTGCAGAGACTCAACACCAGCGTCAAATTCAACAAAGTGCTAATGCTACCTCAACTGCTGCTGCACGAGCTGCAGAGACTCAACACCAGCGTCAAATTCAACAAAGTGCTAATGCTGTCTCAACTGCTGCTGCACGAGCTGCAGAGACTCAACACCAGTGTCAAATTCAACGAAGTGCTAATGCTACCTCAACTGCTGCTGCACGAGCTGCAGAGAAGAAAAACGAATGCACTACATGCCTGCTCAGGAATGCTGCCAACATGGCTGCTGTGCGATCTTCCCACTCATTACAACAGAGACATTCTATGCTGCAGAGTTCCATTCAACAAAGAGCTCATAGACGAGGATTTTCAACGCCATGCAGCTCGCGATGGTTATTGAAGGCTTTCAGCTACAACCCTAACCTTCATTATGATTGCCACCCAGCGATAAAAATTGGAGATATGTCCACTTGCTCTTTCTGCAATGCTAATAAGTGATCCAGAGAAATTCCTGCTATGTGTTATGCTAATGGAAAAGTTAGCCCCACTCCGCTGCAGGATCCACTACAGTTGTTAAAGTCACTCTACGCTGGCACAAATACAGAGTCGAAACATTTCCTAAATAACATCCGCAAGTATAACTGTGCATTCCAAATGACATCTTTCGGCACTAATGTTGTTCAAGAAGGTGGGTTTATGCCAACTTTCAAAGTGCAGGAACAAGTTTACCATAGGATAGGATCACTCGAACCTGCTGAAAATAAAGATCCTCAATTCCTTCAACTGTACTTTGTAGGTAATTTACATGAACAAGCCACTAAATTTTAATTGATAATGCAACTACAAGACCTTTTGCACCAGACAAACAGCTACGTACGCAGCTTCAAGTATGCCTTGGAAACAAAAGCTTCTTCTAATTTCAATGTTATCATAGATGCTCAGAAAAGACCATCTACAGAACATGCAGGCCGTTACAATGCACCCACGTGCAATGAAATAGCTGTATTCCTTCACGGTGAACAGCACAATCCCAGAGACATTGTCCTTAGGCAACGTGACACCACCCTCCAACGAATTACAGAAACACACCGATCATACGATACACTTCAGTATCTACTTCTGTTTGTTTACGGTGAGGATAGCTACCACATCGGTATACCACAGCAACATCCACAAAATCGTAATGAATATCTCAACAAGCCAGTATCCTGCATGGACTTCTACTCATACCGATTTATGACACGAAACAACTCCTGTAATTACCTCCACCAGTCTTGAGATCTGTTTCATCAATTTGCAGTTGATATGTGCGCAAAAATGGAATCAGAGAGATTGTGTTTCATCAGATCACATCAACAAAAATTGCTCTCTGACAGCTACATCCATCTCCGAGATGCCATCAACAATGATGCTGCTCCAACAAGCATAGGAAGACTTTGCCTTCCACGTTCACTGAAAGTCCTCGATATATGCAAGAAAGAACACAGGATGCAATGACCTTTGTCCGCCATTACGGCAGGCCTGATTTATTCATCACTTTCACATGCAATCCCAAGTGGAAGGAGATTCAGGCCGAACTCTTCTTCCGTCAAAAGCCTAAAGACAGGCACGACCTCCTCGCCCGAGTTTTCCATCTGAAATTAATTACTCTCATGGACCTCCTAAAAAAAGGGCAAATCGTCGAACCCATACAATGTGACATGTACACAATCGAATGGCAAAAAAGGGGCCTTCCACATGCTCATATCCTGCTTTGGCTCTCAACGAAGATCAAATCAACTGACATTGACAACATAATCTCTGCAGAACTTCCTGATCCAGCTTTAGACAAAGTACTATCGACATAGTTAAAGCAAACATGGTGCATGGTCCATGTGGGCTTGGATTCAACATTAACTCACCATATTTGAAAGACAGCGTATGTTCAAAAAAGTTTCCAAAGAAGTTCCTACAACAAACTCAGACAGGTGCTGATGGGTATCCATCATACAGACGGAGAAAACCACAAGACGGCAGTGTCACAGCAACTATCGGACAGCACGAGGTTGATAATAGATGGATTATTCCCTACTGCCCACTCATGTCAAAGATTTTCAATGCCCACATTAACATTGAGTTTTGCAACTCCGTTAAGTCCATCAAGTATGTTTGCAAGTGTGTGAACAAGGGTTCTGACGCTGCAGTGTTTGCACTTCAACAACAATACTGCCAAGATGAAGTGACGCACTATCAGGTGGGACGCTACATAAGTAGCAACGAGGCTTTCTGGCGCATCTTTGGTTTTCCACTTCACCAACGACACCTTGCCATTCAACAGCTTGCAGTGCACTTGATAAACGGTCAAAGAGTGTACTTCACCGATGCTAATGCTTCTCTGTTGGCAGAGCAACCAAGGAATAGCACACTCACTGCATTCTTCAAGCTCTGTCAAGTGGATCCATTCGCTCAAACCTTACTGTATCCACAGATTCCATCGTACTACACTTGGAATGGAAAACAATGGACTCCAAGGAAAGCAGGTCAAAATGTTCATGGCTACCCTGGCATTAAGTTTGACACTTGCTTTGGCTGAGTATACACAATACATCCCACTCAACAAGAGTGTTTCTACCTCTGCCTACTACTGCATGAGGTCAGAGGCCCCACGTGTTTCCAGGCCCTAAGAACCGTTCATGGACATGTCTGCACAACATACAGAGAAGCCTGCTTTCGATAAGGACTGTTAGAAGATGGTGCACAATGGGATGCAACTTTGGGAGGGGCTGCTTTATCACAATCACCTAAAAGTCTCAGGGCACTATTTGCAGTATTACTACAGACATGCGAACTGTGTGATCCTGCAACTCTATGGCTCAAGTACAGGGACAACCTGGCTGAAGACTTTCAGCGGCAAGCTCAATGGCTCTATCCTGACATGGAGGGTATCAGCAATGAAGTCTACAACAAAACTCTCATTGACATTGAAGACAGAATTGTCACACTGGGTGGTAATGAATTGTCCACAAATGGCCTGCCACAAACATTCAGGTCAGTGTCAAATAGCCTTCCCAATGTTGTCATTCATGAAAAACATCTTACGACACTCAAGCACTTTCAAAGTACATTGCTGAAAACAAGCATAAATTACTTCTGGACCAGCTGCGGGCCTACACAACTATTATTAACAGTGTACACCAACGTGAGGGGTGAATCTTCTTCCTTGATGCTCCTGGAGGGACAGGAAAAACATTTATAACAAAGCTTCTCCTTGCAGAAGTTAGGCAGCATCAGGACATTGCAGTAGCTGTGGCTTCCTCTGAGATTGCAGCTACTTTGTTACCCGGTGGCAGGACAGCACACTCGACTTTCAAACTTCCTCTCAATTTAGCAGCATCCGACATGCTTTCATGCAATATCACCAAAAGCTCAGATCAGGGGCAGGTACTTCAAACGTGTCATCTAATTGTCTGGGATGAATGAACCATGGATCACAAGAGAGCTTTGGAAGCATTAGATAGAGGTGTTACGCTTCTGTTGTCAGGTGATTTCAGGCAAACTCTTCCTGTCATTCTGAAAGGCACTAGAGCAGATGAGGTCCAAGCATGCCTAAAGTCCTCTACCCTGTGGCATCATGTTACCATCCTCAGTCTTAACATGAGAGCTCAGCTACACGGCGACCAAATGTCTAAAAAGTTTGCACAGGACATTTTGACAATTGGTGATGGCAAGGTGCCTCTCGACGATGCAGGAGAAATGGAAGTATGGCCATTTTGCTCTGTTGTTAATTCTGTAGATGACCTCAAACACAAAGTCTTTCCCAACTTCAAAGAAAACTACTTAAATCACAATTGGTTGTATGAAAGAGCAATATTAGCTCCAAAAAACGTAGCTGTTACAAAAATTAATCAACAGCTGATGCATTCTCTTCTCGGCAATCTTCAAACTTACAAGTCTGTTGATAGGGTTCCAGATACAAATGAAGTGGTGAACTATCCTCCTGAATTTCTCAATTCGTCGGAGCCTCCTGGACTACCTCCCCACATATTATCACTTAAAGTTGGAACGCCTGTTATGCTACTCCGCAATCTGGAACCGCCAAGACTTTGCAATGGAACATGGCTCGTGATAAAGAAGATGATGTCACACGTTATCGAGGCTACCATTCTTTCTGGATGTGGAAAAGGTGATGACGTCTTTATTCCAAGAATTCCATCAGGAGCAGACATTCCTTTTACATTCAGAAGACTGCAATTCCCCCTTCGTATCACTTTTGCCATGTCCATTAACAAATCTTAGGGTCAAACCCTCTCTGTAGCTGGTCTTCTCTTGGAAGAGCCATGCTTCTCATATGGACAACTGTATGTTGGCTGCTCAAGAGTGGGAAGCAAAACAAACCTATTTGCATATGCTCCACAAGGAAAAACAAGGAATATTGTTTATAGCGAGGTGTTATAATGACAACAGCAAGAAAGTATGTACATGATCACCTTCTTTTACCAAACTTCATTGACTTTCATGTATTTATATTGATATACATATATATATGTGTGTTTGGGTGTGTGTGTGTATATATCTATATATATAAAGATGAGAATGTGTGTCTGTGTGAATCCCTAAAACTCGAGAACTACACAACCAATTTCATTCCAAACTTACACATGGCTTAATTAGGGTCCATGTAGTGTCTTAGGCCCAAATTTTTTTTAACTTCTTGCATAGTTCGAGCCCACACCAATATCATATCTCCTCCACTATTTCAGTATTACATGTCAAAAGTGAAACAATAACATGTCGCTACTGTAATGTCAGATACTTTCACTTTAATACTTTCAATTTCATAGTGAAACTATTAAAGTGAAACTATACTCTCACATATATACAAGCATACTATAAGACCCAAGTTAAAAACATTCCCAACAATTCAACTTCTCTGGTTGACATTAACACACCCACCCCCAATAGGGGCCTTCATTCCCACATTTTACAGCTCCATGAGCTCCATTTTTCAGTAGCAAAATCCTTTTTACAGGTTCCAGAAGATTGAAATTGTGGAATATGCACATAAAGATCAATAGTATGGGATACATGTGTCATGATTAGAATCTTTTTACACTGTGTAAAGAGGAAAAGGACCCTCATGTGTGATTTTGATGAAATTCGAATCATAGGTATTCCAGTTCCTTACAGAAAATATAACAGAAAAGTCTCATTCTTCAATTGCATGTAATGCGGGCAACGCCGGGTATCTCTGCTAGTATATATATATAATTATTATTGACAAGAGCAGTATTAAAAGGCAATCCTTGTATCCAACTTAACATGGAAATATTAGAATGCTGGATACTATAGTATTTGCCCTGAGAGGTTTTCTCATATAGACAGTGCATAAAATCACAGACATATATCATTGCACACAAGAATTATCCTGGCATGGGCATCAGAACTGCCACTTCAAGAAGCACAGTATACTGTGTTTCTTCTGTGGCAGGTGTCCAGCCCTGTATACCAGCCAAACCTCACTGCTAATGATATATAGAAAAACGTGTGTATTTTCATTCACTGATATTGCAAAAAGCACAGGTATATATCACCTTCTACAATCTATGCCTGTGCATCTATATGAGAGGACCTCTCAGGGAAAATACTGAAGTATTTGGCTTTCTAACAATACATTCACATGAAGATGGATATAAAGATTGACTTTTGGTATTAATACTGCTTTTGTCACTAATAAGCTTGATGGTTATTTGCAAAATCAGTGACTGAAAAGACTGTTATTCTATATATATTATTTGCGGTGAGATTTGGCTGGTATGCAAGGATGGATGCCTGCTACTGTAGGGGTGCAGTATGCTAAAATCACATATGCTATATATCTGTGCTTTTATGCACCATATGTCTATATGAGAGGATCTCTCAGGTTGAATACCAAAGTATTTGGCATTCTAACAATATATCTACAACTTGGATATAAAGATTGACTTTATATATATATATATATATATATAAAATAAAAAGAAACTGTTATTCATTATGCTATTTCTCTAAGTTTCCAGGAATAGCTTACAATAGTTCAGTGGGGTATCCTTTTAAGTTGCCTGATGAAGATATAAACAAGACGTGAGCTTAAAGCAAAAAAAAAAAAAAAGAAAGAAAATTGTATAAATCAGTGTGACTAGATTGGCAATGTATCTGTTGCTAGTATTATTTTATGCATGAATATAACTATCTCTAAACATAAACAATACAATATTTAGACATAAAAACATTTGAAAAGAAATACATTAGAGAATAAATAAGAATCATATCATAATAGAGTACATTCTTACTATTAAAAGATGTTGGCTACTGTGTGACGGGGTGGCAGTGGAACGAAAGTTACTGGAATGATGAGGGACACTATCTTTTATCTTTTAGTTCATCAAAATCTATTTGAGGGATGAAAAACTTGCCCTAACCATTTGATATTTATGACATATCATCTCTTTGTACAGCCCATTGTAGGAACTGAGCTCATTGTAAATTCATCCATAAAAACTTGCTGACCTTCCTCTAAAATTGCCAACTTTTCAGCAATATTCCTTGCAGTTAATTTAAGTAGTTTCTCATTAGATAAACTTTCTGTATGGACTACTAGCAACTCAACCATATCATCCTCTATGACTTCTTCAAATATCACAGTCTTTTCAAATTTGATGTAGACTTTCTGCCTGTGGAAAATTTGTTAAGCTAGAAACATTGTCTGACCATTGTATTATGTTAAACTTCTAACTGTAGGTTTATTTTCCTTATGAATTGTTTCATAGTTTGAAAGTTCTTCTCAGATAATATTCCTTGAAGTTAGCTATCACATCTTGATCCATTGACTTGAGCAAATAAGTTGCATTCTTTGGGATATATCTACTCTCACATCATCAGAAAGTTCACTTAAGTTCACTGAGTTACTTGGTGCATTGTCTATAGTGAGCAATTCATTCTTTGAAATATGTCTGACACTGTACCTTTCTACAGCAGGACAAAAATGCTTGTAAACCACTCTTCAAAACAGTTCATCATCCATGCTTTCTTGTATGTATTCTCTTTCAGCAATAATTTTTCTCAGCTGCTCAGAACAATAAGTAGCAACTTTTGTTTCAGCACCAGCAGCTTCAGCAGTCAATTTTAAATTGTGCAAAGTCAAGCACTTCCTAAACTTTTCATATCAGCCTTTACTAGCCATTAGAAGTTTGATCTTTTTTCTTTTTTTTTTTTCTTTTGGAAAATCATCATACAAACATTTAGCTTTTTTTTTATATAATTACCATTGTACATTTTGGTAAAATGCATAGAGTTTGAGCCTTAATCCATACATGCAAGAGCCATCTCATTTTAAACATCACATTATATTTGTGAAAAAATAAAGTTCAAGCAATTAACAGAATAACTTTTTGAACTGTTGACTTAATTTTTCTCTCTGTTCTAACGTATTCTTCTCACTCTGTACTTTGCAATATTTAATGTTTTCGTAATGTAGCTGAATTTTTTTTTTGTCCTACATGAAGCCTTTTTCAAACATCGAGTTTAATATCCAATGTAATCTTTTTTTATGGTTTCGTTTCACACTATGACCTTCAATTCCATTTGATGGTTTCATTTTAGATTTCTTGAATTGTAGGTAAATCAAACAGCAGTGATGATCAACAATTATCCACATCAGATATATAGTAAAAAAAATAGTGTCAGGAAAGAACTATTTTGTGAGAACAAAACATTGTTGTCTTATTCCTATGATGCAAAAATGGAAATGAGAAGACGGAAAGGGTGAAGTGAGATGGGAGGAATTACTGTATGATTACAGTTAGTTGAAGGGTTAGTAGATTCATGGGCACTTCATCCTTGTACTTCTCTGACTTCTGTCACACTCTACTTATAAACACTGTTGTATTGACATACAAAATATATAGCTACAGGCATTGCTATCATGCTGATAGTATTATTGTTGTCGCCAATTGCTTATTCAAAATTGGTAATGGTGGTGGTGGTGGTGGTAATGTTGATGGTATTGGTTTCCTTGTTGGAGTTGGTGATAGTGGGAGTATTGCTGATGGTGGTAGTAGTCATATTATTCTTGTTAATTAAATTGTTGTTGTTTAGTTTCAAGTCAATCCTCATTGACCTAAGATTAAAGACATTTTATTCAATATTTAAAATAGAGTACCATCACCTGTTTATTTCCCCCTCACACTCTTATGAAAGCATCCACCCTCTCATCCCCTCCCATGACCCACCATGTGTGTCCTCTCTTATGCTCACCATCATGTTCTTTGGGAGTTCACTCTAGCACTCCATCACTACCTTCTTTTTTTCTCTTTCAGCTAAGCAGGACACCAGTGCTTATCCTTCTATTATGCTCTAGTCTTTAAACACCTGGCATACAGCCATCTACTACCACATTCCCCTCCCAAGCACTTCCTCTTAATAGTGGGTGCTTTTTCTATTTCTTTCTATGTTCTTTTCTGTCTTGCATATTTCATGCAACCTCATGAAAAAAATCATTCAGTGGTTGGTGTTAGGAAGAGCATCCAGCCACACAAACCATGTCAAAGATGACATTGGAGTTTGACACAGTCTTGCAGCCTACTGTTTTCCTGTCACTGTCAGTATGGAAAGCAGATGTTAAATGATGATGATGATGATGATACCACATTATTTCATGTGATAGTTTACTTAATTTTTTAGATAGAGTTGCTTATCTTGTTCATTCTTTTATTGTGTTGTTTTTGATAATTAAGGAGTTTGTGTGTTGGTAATGGCAGTGGTTGTATTGGTATGGTGTTGATGATAGATGGGGATGAAGGTTGATTTATATATACTTACACATATATGTGTATGCATAGATAGATAGATGGATAGTTAGATGGACAATTGTAATCTTAGAAAATATATGTAGACACACAAACATTTATAGGGAAAATTTTCACTTCATGTATACAAACATTTGCATACACACACGTGTGTGTACATGATTATAATTTTTCAAATTGTTTACTACTTTGATCTTAGGTGAACAGGTACTAGAATTCTCACGAGTACAAAGATCCAGAGGAAAGCATGATAAAGTCTTAGCTTTACTTTAAAGTGGAATACATTATGATTGGCAAAAGGACCCACAACCTGTGATTTTGGCATCAAAACTACTTAGTTGTGCCTTGCAAGATAGCATTTTCTTAACAGAAACGAGATGTCTTATTCCTTCAGAAGAGAAACTGTGTGTGTGTGTGTGTATGTGTGTGTGTGTGTGTGTGTGTGTGTGTGTGTGTGTGTGTGTGTGTGTGTGTGTGTGCGTGCGTGCGTGCGTGCGTATGCACACATGCACGCATATGTTTTACTTTGGAAAGTTGTTGTTTTACCTTAGCTTAGCCCTGATAGAGAATTATGATCCAAGTCTTGCCCAACCTGTTCTTTGCATATCTAGTACTACATTTTCTAATGTGTCCTTTCTTTTCCAAAATGACAAGCTGTGAATTAAGGGAGATTTGTCTGCTACATTCATTTGATTGAACAAGTATGTAGAGACTTAGTTGTTAGAAAATACTTTTTTACTGTATTATTGTCGTTATTATTTTTAAGACAAGAAAATGGCAGAATTATTAGAGCATCAGAAAAATTCTATGTGGCATTTCTTCTTGCTCTTTATTTTCTAATCTCAAATATTGTCAAGGTCAACTTTGCCTTTCATCCTTCTGGAGTTGATAAAATATCAGCCAAGTACTTGGGACAATAGTATCAATTAACCCCCACCTCAAAATTACTTGCTTTGTATTTAAATCAAAACCTGGTTGGCAAAATTAAAACTGTAGAAAATAAATAGTGGTATTTTTGACAGCTCTTTACATTCTGAGCTCAAATCCTGTCAAATTTCATCCCTCTGAGGATGATAAAATAAAGTAGCAGTCAAGTAGTGGTGTCAGTGATATTCACTAATCCCCTCCCATCAAAATTTCCGGCTTTGTGTCTAAAGTAGAAATAATTCTTAAAGTCAGTGAGCTGGCAGAAGCATTAGAACATCCAAAAAAACAAAACTTTTAGTTTTTGTTTCAGTTCTACATTCTAAGTTCAAAATCTACCAAGATTAACATTGCCTTTCATCCTTCAAGGGTCAGTAAAATAAAATACCAGTCAACTAACACCCTTCCTTCCAAACTGTTGATCTTGTGCATAAATTAGAAACCATTATTATTATTATTATCATAATTTTTGGGGATGGGTGATTGGGGATAAGTTGATAAAATAAATTATAAAAACTTGAAGAAAGCCTGTCCTCAATATCAGAGGTAGACAAAACAAAGCAAGTTTATTCTTTCTTACTATTTATTTATATGCATGACATTTTCACTTCCAAAATAACCACTAAATACGTACAATACATGACAAAACATGCTACAACAAACAAAAAAGCACAACATGAAAACAAAATGCATAACTGAATGAACAAAAAACGGAAAAAAGAATGAACATTTAAATGAATGAGAAATTGATAAAAATATTATAAACATCTTAACTGGCAGTTTGAAAAATAGCAGTGGTAACAACAGCTGTGGCAACATTCTTAAGTGACTCATCTTGTAGTTGTTTCAATCATTCATATAGCTGTTGTGCTTTAAAACTAATCTTGCTCTGATTCTAACACTAATAGAACTAACAGAATTTTTAAACATAACTTAGTTCCAAGAATCAAAAAGACTAGTTGAAAGAATTTTTGTAGGGCCCAATAGTGTTTCTTTACCATGGAATCTAATCCAAAGGAGAAAAAATGAAAATGTATATAGCTGTGCTTAAGAAAAGATGCATCTGGATTGAATCTTATCTCATAAACAACGACAAGCACTTCTAGACATCTTGAAGAAATCCTCTCAAATGAGAAAGGAAAATGTTACTGCATTATCTGCTGTATTTTCAAAACTGAAGACTTAGCTAAAACATAAATTAAAATCAATAGAATTTGTATCCCCCAGTACATGAGACAAAGAAGTACAAGATTGACAATTAGAAGCATTGAGAATGATGTAGATCTATGGGCAGGTTGTTACTTTTGTAACACAGTATGGGGGAGTGATTAAGGCAGGGCTAATGAAGGATCCCTAAAGGCCAAAGAGTCAGATGAGAACTGTGCCTAACTGAGGTCATCAAGACAAAGAGTATGAGATTGATAATTCAGGGCAATCACTACATTTACCAAGATAAGAACCACTTCAGAGCTTCTTGCCCTGAAGAATCAGAAAGATTAGTGGCAGAAAATCCTGAAATGAAAGTAAAGGAAATCATTACTGTCATTTCTGACAGCAACAAGAGCAACAGACTTCCTCTTCCAAAGCATAGTCAAAACTTCAGGAATAGCTAGAGAAATCATATTATACTCAGCCCCTGAACAGGCAAGTAGATATTCTCTCTCCTACCATTAGCAACCAGTAACACCACTCCATCCCCATGTGATGAAGAAGAAATAATAATTGTTGAAGATAATGAACACACAATCAAACATAACACAAAAGGGAAAAAGAATATATTGGAAAGGGAAAACAGAGTCAGTATTAAACAATTGAAACAAGTGAAAAGGAACAACTTTTACAATGTAACACTGATATCCCTCGTCAAAAAAAAAAAAAAAAAATGAGTTGGGCAAAGAACTGAGATTCACTGTGTCTCAAAAATCAAACTGGTAACTTATAGATAAAGTCATACATTTGTGATTCCATGGATAGTAAAAATTAACACATGCAGTTAGGTTTTTAAGATAGATGAAATGCAAAAGACAGAATGTGGTAAAAACAAAATTCAACATTCTGTCTTTATGACAATGAACTAAATAAATTTTACCTTGAAGATGTTAGTATTTTTCAACTTCAACTGACTCAAAAACTTTTAATAAGTGCAACAATAGCAGATTGACAGATACACAGGGCCCTTTAACCTGACCAATTTTTCATGTTATTTCCTTTAATCATATCTTGTTTTACATATTGTTTTATCATAATTCTATTTATTTATCATAAATGGAGTGGCTGTGTGGTAAGTAGCTTGCTGACCAACCACATGGTTCCACGTTCCATGTTAGTCTCTTAAAATTTTAATTTTTCCATTGAGTAGTTTCACCTTTTCCCCATCTTTGTATAATTTATATGGTCCTAACCTACATGTTTTTTCTTTGTTAATCCTTTGGTTAACATCTCTTAACATTTTTTAGCATTACTTTGAGTCCCTGTGGGTAATTAGGAAAAGATTGAAGGTGGGACATGTAGAGATTCCCATTTGGTGTATGCAGCAGAATGCACGAAACACAACTTGATTTATGTTGGTTGTACAACAGAACAATTAAAAGGTTTAATGGGCACAGATTCGATGTCAGGCACAATAACAGTAGTTCGACAGAACTTGCCGAACATTTCGTTTCAAGTGGCTGCAATTTTGAAAAAAACTTGAAAGTGCATATTCTCAAAAAATATTCTGGATCTGCTTCCCTTTTACTTCTCAGAATGCACAAGGTGAAATATGTTTGCGGGTTATTAACATCACACCCTGGAGGAATGAATAAGATGACAGGAGAATATCATCAAACTGTTTGATTAAATATTCTTCTTTTTCTTTTTTCTTTCCTCTCTTTTTTTTTCTGTCTTTTTCTTTTTGCCTGTTATAAAATTAAAACTTAAAGACTACTGATGTAATTCCATCAATGTGTGGACTCTGGTTGCTCTCGTTCATACTTTACATTTAAATTTCTATAATTTTGAATTTTTATCACTTCTTATTTTGAACTTGACAAAGACAGACTTACTGCTGAAATATCATTCAACCAATAAAATATCTACTACAATTGAATCGCGCTCTTCGTCTTGACTGCTTACCTTTGTGAAGAGTTATGTCAATCCTTTTTAAAATATTATTATTATTATTATTATTATTATTATTATTATTGTGGTGATGAACTGTTAAACTTATTAGCACACTGGGCAAAATACTCCAACATGTCATCCTTCTTTACATTTTGTGTTCAAATTTCACTGAAGTTTGACTTTGCATTTCATCTTTTCAGGGTTGATAAAATATGTATTAGTTGAGCACTGGGGTTGATTTAACTGACTTACCCCTCCTTTGAAATTGCTGGCCTTGTGCCAAAATTCGAAATCACTGGTGTTATTATTGTTAAGGTGGCAAGCTGGTGGAATTAATAGTGTGTTGAACAAAATGCTTAGCAGTATTTCATCTGTCATTACATTCTGAGTTCAAATTCTGCTGAGGTTGACATTTTCCTTCATCCTTTTGTGGTCAATGAAATAAGTGCCATTTGTGTGCCATGGTCAATGTAATTGACTAGCCCTCTCCTGACAATTTCAGGCCTTGTGCCTATGATAGAAATGATTTTTATCATCACCATATATATGTGCTGGCATGGTTATGTGGTTATGAACTTCACTTCACAACTATATGGCTCTGGGTTGGCAGCTTAAGCAAATATCTTCTACTATAGCCTCAGGATAACCAATATCTCATGAGTGAAATTGGTAGATAGAAACTAGGCAGGCTGTCATGTGTGTGTGTAAATGTTATTCCATGTGTCTTTATTAAGTGTCTTTGTTCACAGTCTCCAGTATGCAAAAACTCATGTAGTTAACAGCTTTCAGTGGGTAATGATCAATAGAATGAAAAAAAAATACCATACATGGAAAACAGTTAAAGGTTGGTAAAAGGATCAGCTTTTAATCATTGTTGTCCATTTATACATTACACATGTACACACACACAGACATACACAATCAAAGATTACTATTTCTGAGGATTAAAAAGATGGATATATATAATTAAATATTGATAATAATAAATTATTACTTTATATTTAGTATTGAGTACATTTAACCAATGTACATTGTACACACAAACACACACACATATATCTTATATCTTTGTAAGTATATTTCTGGTTTCATGTACTGCAGTCATGCTGGCACACTATCTTCATATGTCTTAGTTTATTATATATGATCCATTGCTTTTGTGCCATGACCCCATTTTAACTAGCAGAACCATTCGAGACAGTTGCCAACAGTAAAATACTGACTTTTTTCACATATTGACTTCATGTAGTTTAATTAATTACACTGTTCTCTCTCTCTCTCTCTCTCTCTCTCTCTCTCTCTCTCTCTCTCTCTCTCTCTCTCTCTCTCTCTCTCTCTTTTTTTTTCATCATGTAACCTCGTGGGCATCGGTACCATTTTCCTCTTTCTCCGTTCTTCCATTCTCCGAACTTTCCATCTTTCCGACGAAGGGCTACGCCCGAAACGTCATACTCTCTCTTTCCTTTCCTGAGCGTCCAATAATACTATCCATATCACGTCCTCACTTTGTTGTTTTTTTGTTTTTTTGTTATTGTGTTTTTGAACTATATATATATATATATATATATATATATATATATATTCCTTTTTAAGCCTACAAGAGTTGTCATACTTCTTTGTTTTGGAAGAGAGGTGAAAGGTTGGAAGTGGAGTTGAAGTATATTCATCTATTTAATTTCAAAAGCGCTTATAAATTAATCTGTGGAGCACTTTGAAGCGATTAGCACTAGGGGGATTTCTATAATTAGTATTTGTTACTGCTTTTATTTATTAATTTATATATTATGAATGACCAGAACAACCATGTCAGCTTGCATTTATCTCAGCCAGTTTGATGAATGGAGGATGATTGACCTGCTTTATTCCCTTTTTAAAGATTAATACCAGAGTTTTCAGCGAAGTAATCTCATTATCTGTTGATTTATCTATTATTTTTATGTCACTTTTCATTTTTTTTTTATGTATAGTATTTTTATGTATAGTATATTTATGTATAGTATTTTTTAACTGTGCTATCACTCTGCTTTTATTATTTGGCTGTTTCATTAGGCTGTGAACTTTCAGCAACAATGTTTAGTATAGGTGATAAATTATTGTAGCAAGTACAGAAATTAATTGATCCTTGATGCAAGCAATCAAATTACTGATATAATTTATGTTTTTTTATTATTTTTTTTGTTCATTTTCCCTAAGAACTGAACATCAACTCTCAATTGAAATTGTAAGTTTATAAATTTACATGTGTAAAATATTTCATAATGGGTGCTAAATATTTCCATCTGATAATGATAAAACCGATGCATACAAAACTAATGAAACATCAATACATACTGGAACATAGTGACATGTCTATTTTTTCTTGAATGATACAACTACTAAAGATGATAATGTATTTGTGTATTCCTTCCCTATTCCTACACAAAACAGATTAAGTTAAGCAATATTATGTAAAAGATATTATTTTTGTAATATCAACAACAGCTGTTTTAGATGGATTTTTCTATTCTGAGACTAACTAGATTAATTAAAGAGTTAGAAATTTGATATGTTTGACATAATTACTTTAAAAAATTAAGCAAAAAATGGATTTGTTGAGGAAAATAGTACTTTTTTCTTGGAAACAATGAAGAGTTCTGTTTTGACTTGCTTTGGTGAAAAGTTAAGAAAAATTGTTGCTCAGGAAGGTAACAATACTAAACCATGTTTGAAAAGTGTTTTGAAAATTCCAGTAACCCCAGCCACAGTATGTATTTAATGAAATATCTTATTGCTATGTAACTATATCGTTTTAATTTTTACCTATTTTAAACACTGCGCAAGACAATCACATATATTCAGTAATTGTTGAGCACTAGTGTCTGGCTACTTTTTAATTGATAATATGTAGACTTTAATCCATTAATTGGCTATCTAAGGTAATTTTTTTCATTGTTGTATAAAAATTATTTAAATTTATAAAATTAATACTTAAAAGCTGACAAAGCTAATTAAAACAATTTTATCTAAATTAAATCAGTTCTGTCAAAGCTAATTAAAACAGTTCTATCTTGTTCTCATTTTTAGAAGAGTCCTTATCTTTTGAAAGTGAACTTCAGATGCATACATACACACACAAACACATGCACACATGTACACACGCACACACACATACATACACACACAAACACATGCACACATGTACACACGCACACACACATACATACACACACACATACACACACAATGGACTTCTTTCAGTTTCCTTCTACCAAATTTACTCACAAGCCTTTGGTTGACCTAAAGCTATAGAAGAAAATACTTACTCAAGGTTTCAAGCAGTAGGGTTGTTTCTCAATCCCTGTTGTTGTGAAGCAAACTTCTCAATCAGAAATCCCCACCTGCACTTCAACAAAAACAATTTAACACTATCATTATTGCATCTACATATTATTAACAGCAGTAGTATGCTGCATACATTAGGCTGAGGAACTGTTCACTATTTGATAAGCCACTTACATTGTTTCCCCCCTCCCCCCGCCAAAAAAATTATCCTCTCTTGATACATGTGCATGTATTCTTCTTCCATATATTTTCACTGTAAATTCATTTTAACTGGCCATTTTCTTTGATTGAAAATCCTAACATTTCCAAATTGAGTCTTGGGTATTTACTAACATAACTGAGTGCACCAATGGTTATTAATGTGAATGTAAATTTATTATCAGAGTAGAGGAGTTGCTGTTTTGGAAACAGTTGTTCATAAACATTTTTCTTCTTGCTGGGTTTAGAAGTGACTTTCACATCTTTAGAGTAACTTAGCTCTATGCCAGTTATTTTCTGTCCCAAATAATTATGTCAGGTCTGTTATGCTTGCACTTGGTAGAAAGTTTGATGAGAATGTTCCATCAATATTCCTTGTATGTATATATTCCATAGCAGAGGTGTTGTTTATATTTATCTCAGGACAGCTTTCTTTGCAGATGGCATTATCTTTTATCTTGTACTTGTTTCAGTCATTAGACTATGACCATGCTGGAGCACTACACTGAAGAATTTTTAGTTGAATGAATTGACCCCAGAATTTTTTTAAAGCCTGATACTTATTCTGTAAATCTCTTTTACTGAACCACTAAGTTACAGGAACATAACCTCACCAACACCAGTTGTCAATTCTACAGGAGATCAATTATAACAAATATTCATTTTTAGATATAGTGAAAAATAGAAATGATTTTATGAAAAATCTATTATTTTTATTGTCATTCTATTTATAGTAGTAAAGTATGGACAACATTGTTCACAAGAACTCAGCTTTGTCATACAAAACAAAAAGCAACAAACTGGTAGCAGACTTAGTTAGGATAATGAATGTGTCCCCACTATGCGAACCCTATGAAACAAAAAAATCATGTACCGAACTTCATGCACCACATGCAATTCTCTGGATATGACCAAAGACTCGAGGTATTTCGTGTTGCAAGACAGTGTAGGAGAGAGAATAGTGATGTTGTAGGAGAGAAATGTGTTCGCATGGATGATGGTACGCTTGCACTAAATGAGGCTGCAAAGAAAGAGGTCTGGAGATGCCACTACGATAGATTGCTTAATAAAGAGAATGAATGGGAGAAAGAGAGCCTGCCGTATGTCGACCCAACAGAGGGACCAGCTATCCGAGTTGACAGTACCAGGGTAGATAAAGCAATTAAGAGTATGAAGACAGGGAAAGCCCCCGGCCCATCAGAAATCACTGCAGAGATGCTCAAAATATCTGGCAGTGTTGGCTACAGCCTAGTCACCCGTATTACGAACCAGGTGATACACGAAGGAGTCATACCCAATGACTGGTGTAGCAGCACCATAGTAAACTGCTACAAAGGTAAAGGTGACGCTTTAGATACTAATAATTACAGAGGCATCAAGCTGTTAGATCAGGTTATGAAAGTTATGGAGAGGGTCATAGCCCAACTAATTAGGGAGCAAATCAATTTAGATGAGATGCAGTTTGGGTTCGTGCCAGGTAAAAGCACCACTGATGCCATATTTCTAGTGAGACAGCTGCAGGAGAAATATCTAGCCAAGGATAAACCTCTGTACCTGGCCTTCGTTGACATGGAGAAAGCCTTTGACAGGGTCCCCCGATCCCTTATCTGGTGGTCAATGAGGAAACTTGGGATAGAAGAATGGTTAGTGAGAGCTGTGCGAGCCATGTACAGAGATGCTGTCAGTAAGGTGAAGGTTGGAAATGAGTACAGTAATAAATTCCGGGTAGAGGTAGGGGTCCACCAAGGTTCCGTCCTCAGCCCCCTCCTATTTATCATAGTCCTCCAGGCGATCACAGAGGAATTCAAGACAGGTTGCCCCTGGGAGCTCCTCTATGCTGATGACCTTGCACTAATTGCGCAGTCACTATCAGAACTAGAGGAGAAGTTTAAGGTGTGGAAGCAAGGACTAGAATCGAAGGGCCTTAGAGTCAACCTAGCAAAAACCAAAATCCTAATAAGTAGGAAGGTAGATAAAACACAAACCCCTTCAGGTAGATGGCCCTGCTCAGTATGCAGTAAAGGAGTAGGTAGTAACTCTATAAGATGTACCAGGTGCAAGCTATGGACACATAAGAGGTGCAGCAATATCAAACGCAGATTAACTACAAAGTTAGTTTTTGTATGTGGCAAATGTTCAGGTGCAATAAACACTGTAAACAAACAGGAAACAACTTCTATCTCATTCCAGGGAGAAAAACTAGAGGTAGTCGATAGCTTCCGCTATCTGGGTGACCAAGTTAGTAGTGGGGGTGGGTGCGTTGAAAGTGTAACTGCTAGAATAAGAATAACCTGGGCCAAGTTTAGAGAGCTCTTACCTCTGCTGGCGACAAAGGGACTCTCACTCAGGGTAAAAGGCAGACTGTATGACGCATGTGTACGAACAGCCATGCTACATGGCAGTGAAACATGGGCTGTGACTGCTGAGGACATGCGTAAGCTCGCAAGGAATGAAGCCAGTATGCTCCGCTGGATGTGTAATGTAAATGTGCATACCCGTCAGAGTGTAAGTATCTTGAGAGAAAAGCTGAAAATAAGAAGCGTCAGTAGTGGTGTGCAAGAGAGACGATTGCGCTGGTTTGGACATGTGGTGAGAATGAATGAGGATAGCTGCGTGAAAAAGTGCCACACCCTAACAGTTGAGGGAACCCGTGGAACCCAGGAAGACCTGGGCTGAGGTGGTGAGGCAAGACTTTCGAACATTGGGCCTCACCGAGGCGATGACTACTGACCGAGACCTTTGGAAATGTGCTGTGCGTGAGAAGACCCGGCAAGCCAAGTGAGATCATTGCCAGTGCCCCTGGACTGGCTCTTGTGCGGGTGGCACATAAGATGTACCATCCTGAGCGTGACCGTTGCCAGTACGGCCTGACTGGCCTTGTAGGGTTTTCGAGCGAGATCGTTGCCAGTGCCTCTGGACTGGCTCTTGTGCAGGTGGCACATAAAAGACACCATTTCGAGCGTGGTGTTTTCCTTCAGGTGGCACGTAAAAGCACCCACTACACTCTCTGAGTGGTTGGCATTAGGAAGGGCATCCAGCTGTAGAAACTCTGCCAAATTAGATTGGAGCCTGGTGTAGCCATCTGGTTGCACCAGTCCTCAGTCAAATCGTCCAACCCATGCTAGCATGGAAAGCGGACGTTAAACGATGATGATGCTGATGATGATGACCAGAAAGATAGGATTCGTGTATACAGGAGAGCTAGAAAGAAGTTAGATAGCATCATAAGTAATGAAGCTAGTGGTACCCACCCTAGATACAGAGTTAAAGAATGAAATAATATACAGTTTGTGACAAAGCAAACAGAAAGAACACATAGTACAGGGTTGACAAATATCAAGGAATGATGTTTGCAGAGGCCACACCCAATGGGGAACTAGCCCGTAGATTTAGAAGGCTATGAAGGAGACCAAACTTAACACTTGAAGCAATATGATGACAACAAACAGTCCTCCATACTCTATCAACATGCCAAAGACCAACATGCAGGCACACTGGGCCAACTTAACATCCACATTTTACCCAAGCACCTGAAGGACCCATCACTTATGAGTATGTCCTCATAAATGAAGCATTGCCTATACTAATTAGGAAATACACGTAGAAGGTAGTGATACCCCAATACCCATAGAATATGTATACATAAGTACATTTACTGGTAGGCTGTTATGTAGGCAAATCGACCCCAGGACTTATTCTTTGGAAGCCTAGTACTTATTCTATTGGTCTCTTTTGCCGAAGCTCTAAGTTACAGGAACGTAAACACACCACCATCGGTTGTCGTGATGTTGGGGGGGACAAACACAGACACACAAACATATACACACACACACATACATATATATATATATATATATATATATATACACACATATATATGATGGGCTTCTTTCAGTTTCTGTCTACCAAATCCACTCACAAGGCTTTGTTCGGCCCGAGGCTATAGTAGAAGACACTTGCCCAAGGTGCCATGCAGTGGGAATGAACATGGAACCATGTAGTTGGTAAGCAAGCTACTTACCACACAGCCACTCCTGCACCTACACACGCACACACATATATATATAGATATATATATAGGTAGGTAAACGGATATGTTGGTAAACAAATAAATACATAGGTAAGTAGATAAACAAGTACGTAGGTAATATGGACAGACAAGCACACACACACACTAAAGGAGATGGAAATACATAACTATACACACACACACACACACTCCACACACGCATACACACAAAAACACACATCCATGCATAACAGATGCACATACAAGGAAACACACATACACACACAAATACACAAATACACAAACATGCACACACACATATAAACACACGAATATGCAGAATACATACATACGTACACACACATACACATATATACATGCATATACACACACATGCATACATACATACATATGTGCATAGACAAGCACACATGAATGCTGGCACACACACATGCACACAAACAGACAAAAGGAATGCAGCTCAGATAAGGGACAGAGTCAACATCCATTGGCAAGGTTGCAAAAGCAATGAAAATTTTGGAAAAGAAAAAATATGAATAATAGATGAGTGAAAATTGAACCAGTGAGTGTTAGATATTAAGGCAGTAGGACTCTCCCCAGACACAGCAAAATTTGTTTCAATACACAAATTCACAAAACGAATCTTGCAAATCAGATACAAAATGCTATTAATCAAAGTATACAGTAATATAGATTCATTTCAGCTGATCTTACCAATCATTTTCATACAAGATATTAGGTACTTAGATGATTACCTAAGACTGGGTCATCAAGGTAGCTGCTATAGAATGGGGACACCTCTCAGTGACTGAGGGGAGGAAGTGTCACGTCTGGTTTGTGGGTGCTGTAAAAAAATAAAACAATGCCATGGGAGATGATTAATGATCAAATTCAATCAAGAGTTACCCAAAATACCTGAGTGAGTGGACACTGCCAGCAAAGTTGGGTTTGGGTGTGAGTAGTAGGAATTGATATGTGAACGGGGGAGGGGTTGAGGGTTGAGAGGGAGAGGATGTGGGTATGTACCCAAAAACCATAAACTCTGTATTAGTGCATTCATGTATTTATGTGTATGTAGTTGAGTGTCATCAATGTTTTGCTGGGCTCTCAGTTTATGGTGGTGAAAGGATTAATGACTATAAATGTTAGGGCTTCCTAACATTTTATAATCATGGTGGAGTAAGTAGGTAACCAATCACATATTTTCTTTCATGTGGTAACAAGTGGAAGATTTCTGTTTTGCAGTATAGGTAAATGTATGTGTGAAAAGAGCTCTTTAACGCTGAGTAAAGAACTATAATAAAGATGCCTCTTTACCCAAGAACCTACCTGAACTGCAAGAAGGAAATTTTCTGGCACTTCCTCACCTCCAGTATAGAGATCCATTCTCATATTTTCCATAACTGCCACACTGATAAGTGCAGTCATAGGTAATTGTCTAATGGATCCATAAAACTGTATACTTTGATTAATATACCTCCTCTTCAGACAAATATGTAAATGCCAATTTTTTTCTGACTTATGGATTCTTAGATGACTTACGTGCTCCCATGTGTTGCAGAGTATATGGCAATAGGCCACTTGCAATTTGTGACATATATATATATACTCTTTTTTAATCTTTTACTTGTTTCAGTCACTTGACTGTGGCCATGCTGGAGCACTGCCTTTAGACCCCAGGACTTATTCTTTGGAAGCCTAGTACTTATTCTATTGGTCTCTTTTGCCGAACCGCTAAGTTACAGGACGTAAACACACCAGCATCGGTTGTCAAGCAATGTTGGGGAGACAAACACACACACACAAACATATACACACACACATACATATACATATATATAATATACATATATACGACGGGCTTCTTTCAGTTTCCATCTACCAAATCCACTCACAAGGCTTTGGTCAGCCTGAGGCTATAGTAGAAGACACTTGCCCAAGGTGCTATACAGTGGGACTGAACCCGGAACCATGTGGTTGGAAAGCAAGCTACTTACCACACAGCCACTCCTACACCTATACAGTCACTCATACGCCTGATGATGATGATATATATATAATCCAATACAAGGAAACAAGTTCCTCTTAGAGGGATGGAAACATCCAAGTTTCACTGGCTCAACTGGTTTAATACCCAATATAGTAGTAAAAATTATCTACAATACAAATGGGTATATATACTATATACAAAATAATAAAACAAAAATGGAGAGTTCAAACTAACATATGTTAATAAAATAACATGTCGGTTTGAACTCACCATTTTCTTTTTATTATTATCATTATTATTATTATTATTATTATATACATATAGGCGTAGTAGTGGCTGTGTGGTAAGTAGCTTGCTTACAAGCCACATGGCTCTGGGTTCAGTCCTACTGCGTGGCACCTTGGGCAAGTGTCTTCCACTATAGCCTCAGGCTGACCAAAGCCTGTGAGTGGATTTGGGAGACGGAAACTGAAAGAAGCCCATCGTATATATGTATATATATATATATATATATATATATATATATATATATATATATATATACATATGTGTGTGTGTCTGTGTTTGTCCCCCCCACCACCATCGCTTGACAACCGACGCTGGTGTGTTTACATCCCCGTAACTTAGCGGTTTGGCAAAAGAGACCGATACAATAAGTACTAGGCTTACAAAGAATAAGTCCTGTGGTCGATTTGCTCGACTAAAAGTGATGCTCCAGCATGGTCACAGTGAAATGAGTGAAACAAGTAAAAGAATAAAAGAGTAAAAGAGAGTAAAAGAGTATATATATATATATTACATGGAAAAATGTGAGCAAGAGAATATTCTTAAACTTATAAACCCGAAGAAGTACAGGACAAGTTATTACACTTGGAAAAGTTCAGGACAATTTATTACATCTGATAAAATACAGAACAAGAAAATTTTTACTTAAAATAATGCAGCTAAGGATAACATTTCAAATGAAATATTTAGGTTTTGAAAATATTAGCTTTTATTAAGACTAAAAATTTTACTATTTGTTATTACTTGTTACTTCTATTAAAAATAATAAATAACTCAAAATATTTTTGTACTTAAAAAAATTCATTCTTTAAATTATTAATTAATAATTAGAAAGTTGAAAATAGGTTATAAAAATTACAGTAGTACATAATTAGTACACTAATTAGAATAATACAATCTACCTGTAACAACAAATTCACAGTAAAATTTGCTTGAGTTATTGCCTAAGTTACTGCCAAGTCTTCACATTTTTAGTCTTGACCCAATGCCTATCTTTTACATAATGAATTTGCCTACCATATATACTATAATACTTTGCATAAAACTTTAGCTATATTGGTACTTCTGGATCTCATTTTTTAAGTATTCTAGTGTGTCAATATTTCACCAAAATGATGGTACCTTTTTTAATTATAATGTTACTTTGTAAATTGAAGTCAAATGATTTTTAATATTCAAATTTTATCCATAGCTGCAATATTTTACGTATAAATTTTCTTGTTCTGTACTTTACCAGAGGTAATAAGTTGTCTTGAACTTTTCCAAGTGTAATAACTTGTCCTATATTTTTCCAGGTTTATAAGTTTAAGAATATTATTTCTCTTGCTCAAATTTTTCCATGTAATCCATGTTTTTTCCAGGCTATGCTATTATGCTGAATAATAATGTGTTGATTTTTTTCTTCTACTTTTATTAATCCCAGGCTCTGGATTCAATTTTACCCCACCAATAATGAGAAACATTAAAATTTAAGCATGCAAGCAATATTTATTTTTAAAAATAATGGACTGCTTGTTTTGTATATATAATTATTATATTCAAAAAAATTACAAAAAAATGTGCAAAAAATAAAGACTTCCTTTTGTACCCCCCACCCCTAAAAGGCCCTTTCTTTTTTTTTTTTTTACAGAAACCCTCGTTTTCAGGTACAGAGATTCTGAATGTGAAAAAAATTTCAAAATTTCAATCCCCCCTCCCCTTGGTATAAATCTATGCAGAAAGATGATTAGATTGATCACATAGTTTTTTCATTATTAGGCAGCGAGCTGGCAGAAATGTAAGCACACCAGGCAAAATGCTTAGCGGTGTTTTGTTTGTCTTTATGTTCTGTGTTCAAATTCCGCCAAGGTCAACTTTGCCTTTCATCCTTTCAGGGTCAATAAATTAAGTACCAGTTGCATACTGGGTCCATCTAATTGACTGGCACCCTCCCTCAAAATTTTGGGCCTTGTGCCTAGAGTAGAAAAGATTATTTTATTACAAATACTGTGTAGCAGTAAGTTACAATAAAGTGTTCATTTATTCTTTTATTTTGTTTGGTCAACTGATTTCATTTTCAGGCATTGTGTATACGCACTCATATTGTTTCATTTTCTATCATCGCGCGTTCCAAGGTTTATCTGCCATAAATTCCAACGGTATATAACTTGAAATTTCTTTGATATTTTCAACGAATTCGTGTTGAATGTGCATCACATGCAGATGTGTGTGGGTGTGTCAAGAGTGTTTGTTGGAGATTTGGCTGTTATTTCGGTACTCATATTTTTTGTAACTGCCCTTTCAAGTTTCATTTTGTAGAAAAACAAAAAACACTTTGTTAATTTCCAATACTTTCAGTTGTAAAACAAAAATAAACAAAAAAAAGAACACTTTAACTTTTTGTCACACAGTATATATAATACCTTTTTTTACTGTGGGAAACTTCTCTGAAATTTTATCGCCAAGAAACAAAGCCAGCCAGTATGGGATTTTGTCGAAACTCATCTCCACCTCTAGGAATAACTTTTACCAAAAAAATTCTGATATAATCGGCTTCTAAGCCATATGAAACGTATATGTAAAAAGTTTTATTAAAAAATATGTGCGAAAAAGTGTTTGTGTGAGATTTGGCTGTTATTTCTAGCATGTGGATAGACTACTTGAAGGCTTATTTAATGTGTACTGCCTTTTTTTGCCAATTTTTTTTCAGATTTGTAATTTCCGTACCTGAAAACGGGCGTTTTTGTAAAATAAATAAAGGGGTGGGGTGTTTAAGGGGCGCAAAGGGAAGTCGGCGGGGATCTTTTCCTTTTGATGGGCAGCTTAATCAATTAATTTTCTTTAACTAAACACTTTGAAACTTCAGATAGTGGTAGAGTGTGTCATATAGAACAACTTTTACTCTTAGCGTTGTTGAGAAAAGTTTCTATTTCCGAAGCTATTTCGTGTTAAAGTTGTCGTATTTTGGTAATTTCAATCAATCAATGACATGTATTCAGCTGAATAAAATTACTGCTGTTGTTTGTCAACAACAACTTCCGGTGGTGTATATTTCGTTTGTCACTGTTACCTGCTAATAAAGAAATTTTAAACCAAAATGCATACTATTATAGTAGTGTCCTTGGAAGAGCTAAATATAAGGGAACTAATTAATGTATCTTTGAAGATTCAACGGGAATCTTAGATAAATCTCACTCTCACACCCTGATAAAAATAATTTTAATAAGTTTAGAACTGAGTCTAAAAGTAGAACTGTGTTGGACAATAAGTTCTTGCCTAAGCAGTGTCAATAATAGCCTTAATAGCTCATGAATGGTGATGAATTCCACTAAATTACAACATAAATATAAGCAAAATACTACCTGTATTATATAAGTGTAATTACAGCTGGAAAGTAGGCAGTAATTTACTTGTGAGTAAGAACCAAGCTACTTCTCTAGGCATAGCTTCAGCAGCCAAGATTCATAATGACTGCTATGAACCCAGGAGATTCAAGAAAAATACAGGTAGATTACATAACAAGGAAGTGATCTAGCATAATCCATCTAATGTTCTAAATGTAAATCCTAGATTGCTTAATGTATTTTTTTCACAATCTTGGAAAGAAACTTCCCTCCTTCTAGGAGATATAAGAAAATCTTTAACATGCGCATGATTAAATCTTCATATTCAACAACACTAAATGTTGCTGAGCGTATAAAAAGTTGAAGAATATATTTACAAATAATGTAGAGAACCAGAACGTTTCTAATTTTAATCCTAATTTCCAGCATGGAAAATTTTGAACTCAGCTGTTAAAGTAACAGTGTGGATAACAGAATATCTGACAGCTCACAGATGGTAGAAATAATATCTATGGCACTAACAGATAGCAGTAATGAATGTGAGAACAACCAAAGTAGGCATAATAAAGTAAGAAATATTAGAACAAGTAGGTATAGCTCTAATTTGAATAATAATAATAATGAATCCAGATGTCTTGTTAACACCACCAACCCTAGAAATAGTGCTTCAGCTTGGAACTTGACTATGTGCTATTTTAGGAGACTTATCAAATACCCTCTGAGAAAACAAATGTTTTATTGACAATGTGATCTACAAATGTTCAATCCTAATGTCCAAAACAATATATAATTATATTGGCATAGCTTCAAACTATTTTAAAGTTAGATTACATAATCATTTTCACAACTTTCAAACAGAGGAAGCCCAACCATATATTATTATCTAAATTGATTTGGAAATTGAAACAAGGTAAGGAATATTTGATCCTTTGGTCAATAATCAGATATTCAACGTCTTGTATGGGAGGCAGTGGCAATTGCACATTGTGTTACATTGAGGCACTTGCTATGATAAACTGCAGGGGTATCCTCAAAGAGAGATTTGATGAGATCATTATTAGATGTCTCCATTTTATGAAGAGAACATTTCTACATAATACTGGTCAACTAATTTTGTTTACTCATATATTGGAAGAGAGTGTAAATCTTGGGTTTAATTTGGGTGGCTATTTCACAATTCACTTTATGACCTCTAGCCTAACTAATGAATAATGGTATAGATCATAGATATTTCTCCAGCTATAAACTTGTATATGTATGTCCATCAGTATATGCAAACTATGTTTTCTCTTTTTAATATGAGTCTAATACTGATCCTTATGAAATGAATCATGCCATTGGATTGTTCTTGTGTATGAACTATATTTTATGGATTTACAGTTCCCAACTATTATATTGACCATTCTTCTTCTTTTTAACTCAAGTTTTGTTGGAACTCTTGGAGTCTTGCATGTATAGCAGGCTTACTGCTTGCAGCTTATGGTGCCATGCTATCTGTTCTTTTCAACTTTCTAATGTCTTCCTAATTGTTCTGACCATGCCAAGGAGGTAAACCTTTTGTAACAGTTCTACTGGGCATTCTATTGTGATTTCCTTTATATTTCTCTTGATGCCTTCTGATACTGTCCCCAAGGACCCAATTGGCACTGTCTTCACTTTCTTTATTTTCCATAGCTGGACTATTTCATCTTCCTTCTTGATTATTCATGGGTCAATTATATAGCTTATGTGGTATATCTTGTCCATCTCCACTAGGTCCAGTTTGTTATGCTCTAGCACCTAATCTGTCTGGATTTGAAAATCCCACAGAATTTTGCAGGTCTCCTGCTCATACCACATCTTGTCTCTCTCTAGACCCAACTTTTTACACAGAATGTAGTGACACTCATTGTGTCACCGCAACTTGTAATGGTTTTGGCTAAGTCTTGGGCATTCATTCATGATATGGGCAATAGTTTCATCCACTCTAATACACTATTACAGATGTGGCACAGCAGAGACTACTGCTCATTCCCAAGGTTGATCTTCCAGTTTGTGGTCAAAACTTGGTCTTGCACTGCCAGTATGGTGCTCTCAGTCTCTTTTTGCAGTGCTACCTTTCTTCAGCTGGTCTCACCTATATTTTTCAGCAACTTTGGTTGTGGCTACCTGGAATTGATTGTGTAATCTCTTGTGTAATGTTTCTTCGTGTCCATTTTATATTTCTTGCCTTGTTTTTCCCTTTTTCACTACTTTCAATACACCCTCATTCCTAACTGATACTAACAAGGTTTCTTTACCTTAGGATACTAGCAACGTTTCCTTACTTTAAGCTCTTGAGTTCGATATGTATGCAGTCTTCTACACTTATCAGTCCCCTTCCTCCATTTACTGGTCTTCATGTATAGGTGATCAGTGTCTGCACGTGGATGTTGGCCTCTGTTTATTGTTTTATAACATGATTACTCTATGTCACTTTTATTTCCTTCACTATAACAGTGTGATATATAGTACCACATAATGGGGTAGCCATCAACTGTCTCCACTTAATGTATTCCCTAATACTTTGCCACAACTGTAACCAATCCAAAACAACTCTCAACAATTTCCTGTGACTCCATGAACTCATGAATGACACCTTTTACCTTCCTGCGATTTCTCATCTCTCTCAGTCAAACACACTGCTACTTATACAAGTTTGGCTAGTCCATTCCCACAGAGGGTGTTATGATTCTCGCCATAACATCTCTTTTGAGATTTGACTTCTGTAGGAAGTGCAACTTGTTTATTTAATTTTATTCTATTTTTCTTTTTTTCATCATCACCTCTTCTTGTTTTGAGATTTAAATTTCCTCAGAAGTTTTAATACCTCTTTTGCTTAGGGATTATTTCTGGTCATTCTGTTTGATTGCGTTTACTATTGCTGATTCACTTAGATTCAACTTCTTTTAACATTGGAACATCAAACAAGTCATAACAAACAGTATTACTTCTCTTTCTTCAGTATGTCTAGTCTTCAACTGGTTCAAGTGACATTTGTGCTTGCCTATCTAGATATTTTATTATGTACATCGTACTGCCTATTCTTTTCATCACTATGCCATCTTTTCAACCTTGACTTCCATTCTTATATATTTTGAAATGAACTTTATCTCCCACATCAAAATACTTTGTTGTGTTTCATAGTGTTTCCCTATAAGTTTTTTTTTTTTTGTAGGTAACAATTTATCAAAAATTGATTTTATCTTCCAGGCAAACATTAACTCTGTGGGTGACTTGCCTGAACAGGTGTTTGGGTTAGGTGTTATCCTGTAAACGACTCCTATGATCCTGTTTACCTATTATTATCATTGCCATTATTGTTAGCACCATTATTATTTCTGTTATTTGTTGGTATTGTTGTTGTCAGTGGTGATAGCTCTGTTGCAATATGTGTTGTTACTGAGTTGTTGCTGCCGTAGTTGTCATTATTTAAGTTAACTTCTAATCTTCTATTGGCTCAATGGAACTGTGGCTGTCATTGCCAATATTGGTGCTTTTCTGTGGTTGGCACTGTTTTTGCTTTGTTTCTGTTGTGACTGCCTTCTATAGTCATGTTGGCTGTGTTGCTGATGCCATCATTGCCATTTTTTTTGAGATGTTAGTTTTGATTTTGTCTTCACTACTTTCTTTAGCTATTGAGAGATGGCGAAATTCAGCCTGTTAGTTTTGCAGCTGCTATTGCTGTGCAGGTTGTTTGATTGCATGGGTAATTGACAGATCTGGTGGTCAATAGGGGCACAGGCAGGAAGCAATTTCAGAGAGGAGCAGGTTGGACAGAACGTAGCTACAATACAGAAATCTCTATATATTTATACCAATAGACATATATATGTAGCTATTCTATAAACATCTCAAAGTTTTGATTTACAGACAGGGCTATTTCAAAGTTTGAAATAACAGAAACATGCTTACAAATTTAGCATTGAATAGCAGTCATACCAGATAGATAGACAAAGATGGGGGAGAGGAAGATAAAGAGAGTGAAGCATCCAATATGCCAACGTGGGGATAGATTGGATAGAACATAGCTATTCTGATCAATTTAGATCAGTCAAAAGCATTTGATAGGGTCAACCATCGCTACTTGGAAGCAGTCCTTAAAGCAGCTGGTTTTGGCCCCATTTTCAGAGGCTGAATTGCTGCAATGCACAGTAGCACCTGCTCGGTGGTCAAAGTAGATGGCTACCTATCGGAACTGTTTAGTATCGCACGTTCAGTCTGTCGGGGCTGTATGTACTGACTCTTGAGCCACTGCTGCAGAAGCTGGAACAGTTAAGAAGTCTCCTGTTTGAAATTGGACTCAAGAGGACAGTGTTGGCATATGCGGATGATGTCACCATCATGATGTCAAATGCCTCTGAAGTGGAGATGATCAGCTCCATTGTAAAGGAATATGAGTTGGTTGCAGGGGCCAAAATCAGTGCTAGCACGTCAGTGGGATTGTGACTAGAGACCTGGAGAGGCAGATCGATGCCATCAGACAGCATAGTTGGACACTGGACTGATAGACCAGTTAAACTGCTTGGGCTCTCATTTGGTCCTGACTCCAGGTGGATCAGGATTGGGACAAGGTGATGAACAGGATGGCCTGTCTTATCCAGAAATGGGCAGAAAGGAAGTTGTTCCTGAAAGGTCAGCAAGAGATGGCAAATGCCAACATCACCTGTATCATTATTTATTGTCTGACCATTATACCTTGCTCCAGTTATTGCTTGATTAGGTTAGAGTATATCCTGTTTATTTTCTTGTGGTGATTACTAGTTTGAGATAAACTCTACAGGCATGGATATGCTGTCATACGATCTTGCCTGAGGTGCTCGCAGAGTGACAAAACCTTTCTGAATGCACTCGTTCAGTGTCTGAGCATTGCTGACTTGTGGAGTTATGTCGAACAGCTACTGTCGCATGGGGGATGGATCCATCTGTCAGCTGAGTCCATAATGATGATTACCCTGCCATCCTACTTTAATTGGACAGGCAAGGCAGTCTTCCTTTGCCGGGTAGCTATGGTGAAAGAGGTTGTCTGGTGGACAAGACTGAAAGGAATGAGGATAGAAACATTCTTCCTTGGTAAAACCCTATTCAACTTTTTCGAGTTTCACTTGAAAAGGAAAGTGAGGATTGAGAGGGAGGTGCTGTCCCTGAGTGAATTTATCAAAAGGTGGGTGAAAGTTGCAAAAATGGCAAGAGTGTAGACCTGTGAGTTGGAGGAAAGGAGTTGGTATTCAGGGTGATCTTGGACAGTGGAGTTCTCTGATTAGCCCTAGAGGTCCTCCTGTATCAGAAGGACCCTATCACAATCACTTTATTCTTTCTTCTTCTTGTTCTGGTGCCATATCATATGTGAACTCCAACATTTTATGCCTGTCTTTGTATTGTCCCCCTCATCCTTCGCCCTGGTAACAAAAGAAATCATCATCATTATTCTTATTATTATTATTGAGTGAGAGAGCAGTGCACGCCATCAAAGTGACACTGGGGTAAAATATACAAATCCCAATATACCTATCATGACTACACCAGACACATGCATCACAACCATATGTGCGTGACATGGTGATCTCATACCAAGATAAACAGCGCATGACCTCGCAGGTGGGGCCCAGTTAGAATTTTTTTCAGGTCGAGTAGCCCATCCCGCTCAAAAGGTCCCTGAATAAGGTTTGTTTAAGGATGTTGAGCAAAACACCCATGTTTCCAAAGGTGAATTATTCAAATCCCAAAGAACTCCTCTCAACACATGGCTATGATGCTCTCCCACTACTTCTGCTCGTGATCAGAGATGCACTTATCGTCAGCCACCAAGGGACATGCTCAACTGGTTAAGGTCAAACAACTGACAAGCAAATCTGTGGTATTAAGCAGAATATTTGCTGTAGCCCATCTTTTATACCAAGACAAAACAACGTACATGATAACACTTCCAATCAATTAAGATCAGAAGCCATGAAAGCCACTGCCTGGTTCTGCATCAGGGCATTCATCATCATCATCATCATTCATCATCATCATCATCATCATCACCACCACCACCATCACCAACACCACCACCAACACCACCACCACAGGTTTTGTTGGGGTTCCTAGAATCTTGCATGCAAAGCAGGCCTATGGTATCCTGCTACTCTCTCTTTTCAACTATCTAATACTTTCTTGACTATTATTGCCATGCCAAGGAGGCAAACCTTTTGTAACAGTTCTGCTGGACATTCTATTCCAGTTTCCTTTATATTCCTCTTAATGCCTTCTGATACTGTTCCCAAGGACCCACCAATAATTGGCACTAGCTTCACCTTCTTCATTTTCCAGAGACAGGCTGTTTTGTACTTAAGAGGGTTGTATCTATCAACCCTCTTGCTTTCCTTCTTGACTAATCATAAGTCAAAGGGGTATGTAACATCAGCTATATAACATATGTAGTGCACCTTGTCCACCACCACTAGGACCAGTTTGTTATGCTCAAGCACATGATCTATTTGCATTGGGAAATCCCAGAGGATTTTACTAGTCTCCGACTTTGCCACTCTCTGTGGTTCGTGCTCATACCACATTTTGCCTCTCTCTAGCCCCCACTTTTTGCACAGTTTCCAATGGAGCACTTTCACTACCTGGTCGTGTTGCCACACCTTATAGTGGTTCTGGGCAAGTGTAGGGCATTCGTTCATGATATGGGCAATGGTTTCATCCACTCTAGTGCAGATGTAGCACAATGGAGACACTTACTCATTACTAAGGTTGACCCTCCAGTTCCTGGCCAAAGCTTGCACTACTAGTATAGTGCTTTCAGTCTCTTTTTTTAGGGTTCCTTTCATCAACCAATCCCACCTATTTTTTCCAGCAACTTCTGCTGTGCCTACATGGAATTGATTGTGTAGTCCCTTCTTGTGTAATTATTCTTCATGTCCTTTTTGTACTTCTTCCTTTGTTTTCCCTTTTTTCTCTGCTCTCAATACTCCCTTGTTCCCGACTGTCACTAGTAAGGTTTCCTTACTTTGGACTAGGTATCTCATTAAGCTCTTGAGTTCGATACACAGAGTCTTTCATGCTTATCCTCCACTTGCTCTCTTCATGTATAAGTGATCAGTGTCTGTATGAGGATGATGGGCTCCATGCATCGTTAGGAGCTTTCTTGACTTCCTGCCCATCTCCTTTAGCTCCTCTGTCCACTTCAGGATTCCAGTGCCATACCGAACCATTGTGACTGTGCTTGAGTTCATTGCTGAAATTATGTTTCTGACATTCAGCTTTGAAGCCAATATTTTTCTCACTCACTGCTGGTACTCTTTTTTTGTCTTTTCTTTCATGTCATGGTGTTTGATTCCATCTGACTCAAGCATTCCCAGGTATTTATAGCTGGACTGAGGTTGAATTGCCTTCATCATTTCACCACTTGGCAACCATATGCCTTCTGTATTATTATTATTCAAGATAGTACGCTTGCTCTTCAACTTTTTGTGGAAGGGTCAGGTACCACTGGTCAGGCGCTCCATCTGCTGTCAACAGCCGCTGAACGGAGGCCTTGGCATGCCGTGGTTGCTGATGCGCAAACATGTGCTCAGGCTACGACATCTCAAGCGTTTCGTGGACGGTGAACAGGTGTGGTTGCCTTTCGTCAGACGCGATTTTCCGCAGCTCGTTTCTTTAACAGAGCTGCAATCCTGGATCAAACGTAGACCGAGAAACGGCGCTTGGCACCTCGAGTGCCGCCAAGCTCTCACCGCCCTCAGTCAGGCAGGCAGTGCGATCGGTAGTAGCTCCACTCTAGCGTTCTATAGAGGGTTAGTGGGAGAAAAGTGTGACGACGTTCTCGGGGAAACTCTAGGCATCGAGGATAATCAGCTAAGCAGTCTGTTCAGGAGAACTTTCGGGCCGGGGCCCATGGATAATTTCCAAAGGTCCCTCGCCTGGCAGTGCTACCGAGGTGCGCTACCTGTTTGAGATAAACTCTACCGACATGGAAGTGCCGTCAACCGGGCCTGCCCGAGGTGCGCTCAGGACGACGAAACCGTTCTGCACGCACTTGTCCAGTGCCCGAGCATTGCTGACCTGTGGGTCTATATCGAACAGCTACTGTCACGTGTAGGACGGATCCGGCTATCAGCTGGATCCATCGTGAGAATTGACCCGCCGACCTCCTTTAACCAGGAGGGCAAGGCAATTTTCCTATGCCTAGTGGCTGTAGCGAAAGAGGTGATATGGTGGACCCGTTTGAAAGGGCTAAAGACAGACACTTTCCTCTTTGGCCAAGGCCTCATCAACTTTTTCAAGTTCCACTTGAAAAGGAAGATGAGAGTAGAGAGGGAAGTGCTGTCTCATAGCAAATTCGTTGAAAGATGGGTGACTGTTGGAAGAATGGCCAGTATAAACGGACCAATTCTGAGAATACACTTGTAAAAAAAAAAAGAAAAAAGGTAATGTAAAAGGAGAAAGGGCTCTATACCCCTTTCTTAGTTTTTCTGACCAGGCTCCCGTGGTTTTATGGGTTTTTCCACGTGTAACCTTTCCTTTTTCGAAGTGCCTCCCCCTTTGGGAGTTCTACTTATTTATTTATCTATTTATTTATTATATCTTTCTCCATCTTCTTCCTCTGTTTAGACAAACTTTCCTACCTTTTCGGACAAAACCTTTTGTAACCTTCGTCCTGTCTTTGTCCTTATATGTTTTTAATTGATATTAGCCCTTGTGGCCAATAAAACGAATTAATTATTATTATTATTATTATTATAATTATTATTATTATTATTATTATCATTATTATTATTATTATTATTATTATCATTATTATGTGAGAGAGCAGCAAGGTGATGCTGGGATACAAATATACAAAGCCCAGCATACTCATGATGACTACTTGTCTGATAAAGGTACACCAGGCACATGCATCACAGTTATATGTACGCAGCATGGTGATCCCATATCAAGATAAACAGTACATATTGAGTAGCCCATCCTGCTTAAAAGATCCCTGAATAATGGTTAAGGATATTGAACGAAACACCCATGTTTCCAGAGGTGAATTATTCAAATCCCAAAGAATTCCTCTCAACGCATGGCTTTGATGCTTCCCCACTACTCCTGTGTGTGATCAGTGATGCACATACTGTCAGCCACCAAGGGACATACTCAACTGCTTAAGATCAAACAACTGACAATCAAATTTGTGGTATTGAGCAAAATATTTGCTGTTGCCCATCTTTTATACCATCTTTATTATTATTGTTTTAGGTATTGGAGGTTAATTATATGGCCAGTCATAGAGTGACCCATGGTTTCACATCCATAAAGTGGTTATATGTCTGTGGCTATTAGAGTCCAACAAGCCATCTATAAGGCTAAGCACTTATGGATGCAGTTAGTCACTCTGTAACCGGCCATGTAATTAACTTCCTATATATATATATCTCCCTTGTGTTCTGGCCAGTAACCCTAACCCATACTCTGTCTCTCTAAACCTCTCTATCTCTAGACCTCTCTCTCTCTCTCTCTAGACCTCTCTCTCTCTCTCTAGACCTCTCTCTCTAGATCTCTCTCTCTCTAGACCTCTCTCTCTCTAGACCTCTCTCTCTCTAGACCTCTCTCTCTCTAGACCTCTCTCTCTCTAGACCTCTCAATCTCCCTCTCCCTCTTTCGATTACCTCTCACTTCACCAGGACTATAAACTAACGCACACACCCCGATTCCCCCACTTGATCTTAGAATCTCTGCTGAAGAATACGAATCCTCTCAGAATGATGTCCAGATAAGTTTTTCTGTCTTTTCAACTTCGTTCATACCCTTCTATTTATGATTCATAACACATTACTTAGTGCTTTCACTATTTTGTCCATTTCATTACCATGTCGTCAAATTCATTCAGTTATTCAAGTTTATTCAAGTTTATCACACAATCATTTATTTCTATAACTCTGTCTTAGTTTAGCTGACCGAAAACTCAGATTTTTCAAATCTATATTACTTTTATCAACATTTGCTGTCTTGTTAAACTATACTATCCAAATCCCAAAAGCATATCTCTCTCGTGTTCTGGCCATTAACCCTAACCCTAACCCTTACTCTGTCTCTCTCTCTCTCCCTCTCCCTCTTTTGATTACCTCTCGCTTCGCCAGGACTGTAAACTAACGCATGCACCCCAATTCCCCTACTCTATCTTAATACCCCTGCTTCAGTATGCCTGTGGTGCAACCACCCTCCCACCCCTCCACCAGTACCGGAAGTTCCAATCCTCTCCACCAGTAACGGAAGTTCCTATCCTTTCCACCAGTTCCGGAAGCTCCTGTCCTCTCCCATCCTTGGACTGTCTCCCATGAACACTTCTAAAGGCTTCACGCCACTCCCACCCCTACTTTAGAGTTTATCTCCTTCTATGTAAGGTAGTGATCATATAGTGCATAAAAATGATGGTGTAGTGTATGCAGGTTGAAGGCTACTGCTTGTTTATGAATTCTGCCAAATGCGAGCTTTCTTTACAGGTACATGACAATGCTGTCCCCCATCCCAGGGTCTCACGGGCCCATACCTCCCACGCCCTCAGGGTTGGCACTCTCAACGTTGGCACACTGAAAGGTAGGTCTGGTGAGATTGTTGAGATGCTTGAATGGAGATGTGTTGATATTTGCTGCCTCCAAGAAGTAAGGTGGAGAGGAGGCTAGGCTAGGTTCCTCACAGGCAAAGAACACAGATACAAGATTTTCTGGGCAGGGAACTCAGACGGGGTCAGGTGCATGGGTATACTTCTTGCAGAGAAATGGGTGGTCAGAGTATGCGATAGAATACTTAAGATTAGATTAGTCCTTCATCATTGGTTAGCAACCATTATCTCGGCCTATGCCCCTCAGCCAGGGCTACCCGATGAACAGAAAGACCGATTTTATGACACCCTCTTGCAGACAACCTCATTGACGAATGACAGAGACCTTCTCTTTGTGGCTGGTGACTTCAATGGACATGTTGGACAACATACAGGGGGCTTCCATGACATACATGCAGGTTATGGTTTTGGTTCCCGCAATGAGGAGGGAATCAGGCTGCTGGAGTTCTGAAATGCAAATGACCTGATGGTTTGCAATACTAACTTCAGAAAACCTGCCAGTCACCTAGTCACCTACCGTTCTGGCAGACACACTAGCCAAGTTGACTACATCCTTGCCAGGAAAAAGGGGAAGATGGCTGCTTATAAATGCCAAAACTTTCCCAGGCGAAGAATGTACCCCACAACATAGACTAGTGGTTAGTGACTTCAGGATCAGACCTAAATGGCTGCTCTGAAGACGACCAGCATGGAGGAGAAGGGTCTGGAAGCTTAAAGATCCTGCGAATGGACAGAGATTTAGAGACTTATTACTTGAAGCCTTTGATGAAACAGAAGGTGATATAGCTTCACACGATATAGAAGACAGCTGGAGGTTTCTACGAGACAACCTGCTGAGGGCCACTGACCAGATCTGTGGATGGTGCAAAGTCCCCACTTGACCCAAAATAACGTGGTGGTGGAATAATGTTGTTGACAGGGCTATTAGACAAAAGGAACAGGCTTGGAAGAACTGGAAGAAGGGTGGTAGCAGGAAATTGTATCAGACTGCCAGAAGTGAAGCTAGGTGACAGACTTATTTAGCCAGAGGGGAAGCAGATAAGAAAAAAATTGCCAATGTTCTGTGCCATGAGGACCAAAGACTTGAGGTATTTCATGTTGCAAGACAGTGTGTGAGAGATAATTGTGATGTAGGAGAGAAATGTGTCCGCATGGATGATGGTTCACTTGCGCTAAACAAGGCTGCAAAGAGAGGGGTTTGGAAATGCCACTATGAAAGGTTGCTCAATAAAGAGAATGAATGGGAGAAAGAGAGTCTGCCGAATGTCGACCCAATAGAGGGACTAGCTATTCGAGTTGACAGTACCATGGTAGATAAAGCAGTTAAGAGTATGAAGACAAAGAAAGCCCCCAGGCCATCAGGAATCACTGCAGAGATGCTCAAAATATCTGGCAGTGTGGGCGATAGCCTAGTCACCCGTATAGTTAACCAGGTGATACACGGAGTCATACCCAATGACTGGTGTAGCAGCACCATAGTCAATTGCTACAAAGGTAAAGGTGACACTTTAGATACAAATAATTACAAAGGTATCAAGTTGTTGGATCAGGTAATGAAAGTCACGTAGAGGGTCATAGCCCAACTAATTAGGGAGAGAGTCAGTTTAGATGAGATGCAGTTTGGGTTTGTGCCAGGGAAAAGCATCACTGGTGCTATATTTCTGGTAAGACAGCTGCAGGAGAAATACCTAGCCAAAGATAAACCTCTATACCTGGCTTTCGTTGACATGGAGAAAGCCTTTGACAGGGTCCCCCGTTGCCTTATCTGGTGGTCAATTAGGAAACTAGGGATAGATGAATGGTTAGTGAGAGCTGTGCAAGCCATGTACAGGGATGTTGTCAGTAAGGTGAGGGTTGGCAACGAGTACAGTGAAGAATTCCGGGCAAAGGTTGGGGTCCACCAAGGTTCAGTCCTCAGCCCCCTCCTATTTATCATAGTCCTCCAGGCAATAACAAAGGAATTCAAGAGAGGATGCCCCTGGGAGCTCCTGTATGCTGACGACCTTGCTCTAATTGCTGAGTCACTATCAGAACTAGAGGAGAAGTTTCAGGTGTGGAAACAAGGATTAGAATCGACAGGCCTTAGAGTCAACTTAGCTAAAACCAAAGTCCTAATAAGTAGGAAGGCAGACAACCACAAAACTCTTCAGGTAGATGGCCCTGCTCGATTTGTAGAAAAGGCGTATATAGAAACTCTATTAGATGTACCCAGTGTAAGCTATGGATACATAAGAGGTGCAGCAATATCAAAGGAAGGCTAACTAGGAAGTTAGTTTTTGTATGTGGCAAGATGTTCAGGAACAATAAACACTGAAAATGTGCAGAAAACAACTTCTGCCACATTCCAGGGAGAAAAACTAGAAGTAGTTGATAGCTTCCATTATTTAGGTGACCAAGTTAGTTGCGGGGGAGGGTGTGCTGAAAGTGTAGCTGCTAGAATATGAATAGCCTAGGCAAAGTTCAGAGAGCTCTTACCTCTGCTGGTGACAAAGGGCCTCTCGCTCAGAGTAAAAGGCAGACTGTATGACGCATGTGTTTGAACAGCCATGCTAAATGGCAGTGAAACATGGGCCGTGACTGCTGAGGATATGCGTAAGCTCACAAGGAATGAAGCCAGTATGCTCCAATCGATGTGTAATGTCAGTGTGCATACTTGACAGAGTGTAAGTACCTTGAGAGAAAAGTTGAGCCTAAGAAGCATCAGTTGTGGTGTGCAAGAGAGACGAATGTGCTGGTATGGTCACGTGGCGAGAAAGGATGAGGATAGCTGTGTGAAAAAGTGCCACACCCTAGCGGTTGAGGGAACCTGTGGAAGAGGTAGGCCCAGGGAGACCTGGGCTGAGGTGGTGAAGCACAACCTCCGAACATTAGGCCTCACCGAGGCAATGACTTGTGACCGAGACCTTTGGAAATATACAGTGCGTAAGAAGACCTGGCAAGCCAAGTGAAACAATAATCTGAGGCCTCTACCAGGGGTGTAGCCAGCCCACTGATGCATACCTTTCCTTCATTGGACACTAAACTCTGTTTGTAAAGACCTGTTGAGGCAAATGAAATCGATCCAAAATCGTGATTGAACCAAATTCAATGACTGGCACCTGTGTCAGTGAAGCGCTAAGAGCTGTCTGGCTTCCATGCCAGTGGCATGTAAATAGCACCATTTGAGCGTGATTGTTACCAGCGTCGCCTCACTGGCACCTGTGCTGGTGGCACGTGAAAAATCATTCAAGCGAGGTTGTTGCTAGTGCCGCTGGACTGGCTCCTGTGCAGGTGACACGTGAAAAATACCATTTTGAGTGCGGCCGTTGCCAGTACCGCCTGACTGCACCTCGTGCTTGTGGCATGTAAAAGCACCCACTACACTCTCAGAGTGGTTGGCGTTAGGAAGGGCATCCAGCTGTAGAAACTCTGCCAAATGAGATTGGAGCTTGGTGCAGCCTTCTGGTTCGCCAGTCCTCAGTCAAATCGTCCAACCCATGCTAGCATGGAAGGCAGACATTAAACGATGATGATGATGATGATTAGATATTATTGGTTTGATGTTTAGAGTGCGTCTTTTCTGAATATATGATCTATTGATGATATATATGATGTTGTTAGACACATTTTTGGTATTCAGGCCATGATAATTTATGCCTCCTTTTTTCAGGAACAGTCAACGGCATTGGAGAGCATAAAGATTAAAGTTGTAGTTGAGAAAATGTTATCTAACATGGAGGACTGGAATTCATCTGAATATTGGGAAGGTGTTACTTGTATCATGATGATTTGTGCCATGTATCAAAATGCTAAGATAATGACTGCTGCCCATTGCTCTGTGAACATTGTAAAGGCTATAAGACATGACATGGATACACCTCATGTAACACAGAAGCCAAGTACCCCACAAATTATGATGGCCTTTGAGTGTGACTCCTGTGAGGGTGACATTGTGCCACTCTACATCCTTCAACGGGGAATTTGGCTCAATCTAGCTGGATGTATGAAACTGCTAGAGAGTGTGGTCAAACCCTGGCTGGGGAGAGTTACTGCTAGAAGGCCATGTGTGTAACAGCAATATTTGGCTTCCTTGCTATACCACCGAAAAAGTCATCAGTGGTTGTCAGAGAATTTCTATGATTTCACCAACAACAATTTCTGGTCTCCTAATTCCCAGATTGTAATCCCATGGATTACTATGCAGAGGCATGGTTGAGAAAGATACCAACCACTCAACACCAAAGCCTAGCTGGTGGCTAGGATCAAGGAGCTGTTTGAAGATCCTCCAAGGAACCAAGTGAAGATAGCATGTGCCAGATTCTAGAGCTGTCCTGAGGTCAAGGTGGAAGCTGAGGGCAGCTACTTTGAATAAGCTATTATCTCCCTGCTATAATCAAGTTGATATACTTCAATTTTTCATAGTATTTTATCTTTGGATTGGATAGTGTATTTTCTTCACATGTTTCCAAACAACATAGCAAAATTTCATGTTAAAGTGGTGACCCCTGATTAAAGAGCATGCTATATTAATGACACAGTGTTGACAAGTTGCCACTGCCGATGTCATCAACCAAACTGTGAATGCTCCATTGTGTTGTTGCAAAAACTTCATCTTTGCGTCATTTTCATTGCAGGGAGAACTTTTTCCACCAAAAGATAGCATATACAACTTTCTTGTGATTTTCTTTTTCTTTCACTTTTTTTTAAAGATTGTATAGACTTTTAATCACTGACATTGGCATCTTTTGTTGCATTCCATTTTTTCACATTTTGCATTATGTTCTGTTTGCATTTTTTTACTCTGTTTTACTGCATATTTCTTTGCATTTATTTCACTGTTACATTGTTTGTTATGTTATGTTTGTATATGCCTATATGGTTATATTTCATGCATTCACTCGACATATCATGACATGTTACACAACATATAACATATGGGGGTTATTCTAGCAGAATGTCTTCTCAAGCCTTTTCTCATCCGGAAAAAGCTGTTTGCGTGCTTTGTTATGCATTTTCTTTGCTGGTTTGTAGGGCGCACAAGCTACCTCTTATGAATGCATTTTTCTTTGCTTCACTTAGCATTCCATGCATTTTCTTCTTTTGGTGCTTGATCAACACCAAATTTCTTGCATGTTGAAACTTCTTTCTTTTGCCACCACCTTCATGACTTGACTCGCTTCACTAGTTTCTTGCCTTGCCACTTCTGTGAGATTATTGCCCGGCTTCTATTAGTCACTGTTGCTTTTCTAGCACCTACAACTTTTGCCACTGCAAACAACTCACTGTTTTGCAGGTAAAAATTCTTGGTACTGCCCATTCTCACAGCAGCCAACATCCTTCTCTCATGTACCTTGATTTTTTGCACCCTGTGATTTCTACATTTGCTGGACGTTGGTTCATGACACTTGCACATCAAGTTTTGCTGGCTACGCGACTTTGGTTCATCTCTCTTTGAACTTTAGACTTTTGTACGACCTATTTGGAAGTCAGGCAGCGTTATGAAAGTTTTTTCACGCATTTTTGCATTACTCACTCAAAGCATGGTGCTGTCATGCTTATTTCATTACCCTTCCTTCCATGCTACATTTCTTTCATTTGTATTGTTCATTTCACCTACCAGTTTATTCTTCGGGGGTGGCTCTGTAACATGTCTGAACTAGCTTTGGTTTAAAACATGCACTTTTGGATCTCAAGTAGGCTCAGATGACACCGTAAGTTTTCAATCTGTGATTAGCTGAATAAACAGGCTCCCTTTAACAGACGTTTTCTGCTATATCTGATTGTTCAGTTGAGTTCCTTGTCTCACTTCTAAAGGACTCCTGGCATATTGTAAGGCAAAAATATCATGTGTTTAGTATAAGCAATGAAAGCTAAGACAAAATAATTGTTATTCTGCCATGTATTTGCCTTCAACTCACACTCAGTTTGATAACAACAACCTGCGCATTGGTGTTTATCTGGGAGCTTGGCCTCCACATCTGTGAGACCCATAAATGCTGCTGTTAGGACTGGATTAACTCCTATAGTGACCCTAATGACTAAAAAGGTTTTCCTGCCCCTATATAGGATCTTTTTCCATTTTCTTCCAACCACTTGAAGATTTTTCTTGCTTCCAGTTCACTCAGCTAGCCAAAATGAGTTGTAGCTGTAATTCAAAGGGGCCAGTCTTGTCATATTCTGTGTGAGGCTAAATCTCCTTGTGAACTACATTAATGATATGCATGTCTGTGGAGTACTCAGCCACTTGTGAATTAATTTTATCCTCATGTAGTAATGAAAAATGAAAGTGACATCCAATATTTGCTGTGTCTTTGTATCCATATATCAGCATTTCTTTTGATCTATGTATCTACTGTCTCTCTGATTTTCTCTTTCACTTCCTCTGTGTCCCTCCTTTCTCCCACTTTTAATTTAACAATGTGTGTATGTATCTATGTATCTACTTTTCTTGCGATGTGATAAACGTTTAAAAACACAAAACTAGTGCTATCACTACTCACTGTCTTTTTTTACTCTCTCACTCTTTCTTGTTCTCTCTGCAAAATATAGTCCTAAAAATACATTAAGGTTGGATTAAATGTTTTTGCAGATTCATAAGTACTTCAAGAAGTTTACCATTCCACTCATTTCAAGGAGAATATTCTTAGTTTTTAGAGATATTCAATTAATTTTGATTTATTATTTGTTTTTTGTTTTCACAATTATTATTCTAATAATTTATAATTTTTCTTACTATATTAAGTGTAATGCGTTTATTTGAATTTTAAAAGTATATTTTTTTGCATGAAGACTCCTTAAACAATGTTCTTGTCTTGTGTTAATTAGATTAAATTTAGAAACGAAAATTTAGTACATTTCCTCAATACAAAAATCACATCTTTTACCCACTATATTATATGGATTAACCTTTCTAATAATATCCCAGCCAATTGAATATACTTTGTTACTATTCTTCAGCAACCAAATTGATTTACTTAGGTTCATATGTATTTCTTTTGTTTCTATCACTGAAAGAATTTTCCTGGTTAGCTATTCTTTGTTTTTATAAAACATGAACAATGTTTTCTGATGTAACTTTGAACATGTAATATATATATGTATGTATGTATATATATATGTATATATATATGTGCATGTATATTGGCCTGCCTGGCCCACCTGACTGGCCTTCATAGGATTTTCGAGCGAGATCGTTGCCAGTGCCCCTGGACTGGCTCTTGTGCGGGTGGCACATAAAATACACCATGTTGAGCATGGCCGTTGCCAGTACTGCCCGACTGGCCTTCGTGTGGGTGACACGTAAAAGCACCCACTACACTCTCTGAGTGGTTGGCGTTAGGAAGGGCATCCAGCTGTAGAAACTCTGCCAAATCAGATTGGAGCCTGGTGTTGCCATCCGGTTTCACCAGTCCTCAGTCAAATCGTCCAACCCATGCTAGCATGGAAAGCAGACGTTAAACGATGATGATGATGATGATGATGATGATAATATATACATGTATATATTTATATATACACATATATATATGTATGTATATATATATGTACATATATATATATATATGTATATATATATATATATGTATATATATATGTGTGTGTGTGTGTGTGTGTGTGTGTGTGTGTGTGTGTGTGTGTGTATAGGAGTGGCTGTGTGGTAAGTAGGTTGCTTACGAACCACATGGTTCCGCGTTCAGTCCCACTACGTGGCATGTTGGGCAAATGTCTTCTACTATAGCCTTGGGCCAACCAAAGCCTTGTGAGTGGATTTGATTGACGGAAACTGAAAGAAGCCCATTGTATATATGTATATATATATGTATGTATGTGTATGTGTATGTGTTTGTGTGTATGTGTTTGTGTGTCTGTGTTTGTCCCCCACAAGAACCGATGCTGGTGTGTTTACGTCCCCGTAACTTAGCAATTCGGCAAAAGAGACCGATAGAATATGTACTAGGCTTCCAAATAATAAGTCCTGGGGTCGATTTGCTCGACTAAAGGCGGTGTTCCAGCATGGCCACAGTCAAAAGACTGAAACAAGTAAAAGAGTAAAAGAGTATACACATATATATATGTATGTATATATATATAAATATATATATATGTATATAGTGAAGTGTATTGCCACTTAAGTGTGGCTGACCCCTAGGGGTGGATGTTACTGTTGCTTTAGCCCCAGGAGGACATCTCCTCCAGCTGGCTTATCGACACACTACTGTGTCCTGTTTGTTTTGCCAGGGGAAGTTACCCTTCTCATCTTGATCGTAGCACGAACGGACCCGGGTTTCAGGGTTATTTCCCTTCGTCAGCGTCCGATAGCTACCGACCTTTGATGAGAGGTATAAATTCTTGGCAACCTTATGTATATTTTTCCAGTGAAATTCTTCACTGATATCGAAAAAGTGAAAACAAGCAATGTTAATTCTCTAAATGAAGTATTAACAGTAACTGCACGATAAAGTGAAGTGTATTGCCACTTAAGGGGTAACTTCCCTTGGCAAAACAAACAGGACACAGTAGTGTGTCGATAAGCTAGCTGGAGGAGATGTCCTCCTCGGGCTAAAGCAACAGTAACATCCACCCCTAGGGGTCAGCCACACTTAAGTGGCAATACACTTCACTTTATCGTGCAGTTACTGTTAATACTTCATTTAGAGAATTAACATATATATATATATATATATATATATATATATATATATATATATAAGAATTTAAGGAATGGAGAAAATGCATGTTATAATTGCATACTTTATTCCTACATATGTTTCAAAGGATTACAACCTGTGTGATCCATAGGGATCTTTGATATTAAAATTGTAACCTTCTCATCAGGGAAAGCATGGGAATCATCTTAAACGTCAGACATTATGACCGATTATGAAAACAATAGATGGATAAGGTTATGACTTGATTCATTTGAAAAAAACCGTTAGAGAATTGGACGCTGCCGGATAGTGGGTTGGACAACACATACCTATAAATGTGTGAGAACGTACATGCATACATAAATACATATACACAAACACACACATACATGCAAACTGATACACACACACACACATATATATATATATGTATATACATATACATACATATGTGCACTTGTATATACATATATATATATATATATATATACACACACACATATATACACTCATACGTCCACATTTATACATATGCACATACGTGCCCACGCATATACAAATATACACATGTGTGCATGTCCCCAAATACACACATGTATCCATTTATATATACACACATGTATAAATAGAAATAGACTCATACACATACACATAGCTATACATCTACGCCTATTACCTAATCAAATAAACAGATTCGCATATACATATACATACATGTATACATACGTGAACACACGCATGCACATACATACATACATACAAATACATATATATATATATATATATATATATATATATATATATATATATATATATATATATATATATATATAAAAGAAAAATAACTCAAGTGTTTTCATATATACATACATACACATACCCATATACATACATCCACATATCCATATATATGTGTGCATGTATATGGATATATACATGACTTAATATGCACATACATTCTATACGAATTAGAAGACCAATTCCCAAATGTTAAGGGTGGTCTATACAGAGACGATTGTCCATTATACTTAGAGAACACCACAAATCAAAAAATACAAAAAGTTAAAAATAAATTAGCTAAGTTTTTTAGCAGAATGGGCTTTGGTATAGTATTTGAAGATGAAACATCTATAGCTAACTTCTTGGACGTCACTTTAGATCTACACACTAAAACATTCTTCCCGTATCACAAACCCTCCACTAACCTAAAATATATCAGTAAATCCAGCAATCATCCAAATTCAGTAA